>NW_025190989.1:0-3458 GCF_004010195.1 Chiloscyllium plagiosum
GGTTCAGCGTCCTGTTTTCTGTTCTGTATGTCTATGGTTGGCTATTGTTTCTCTGGCTAGGGTTTTGTCAATCGAAGTGAGCAGTGCCGTCACGTCGAATTATATCATGGTTTCTTCTTTGTCAATGTGTATATTTCCGATGATGTCCAAGAACTCCTGTGTTGATTGTATAGAGTGTTTGGATCCGCTGACCAGGTGTTTCAGTTTCTGTTGTAGTTCTTTGGCCAGTTTGTATGATGGTGTTCCTGGTAGTGATACTATGGGTCTGAGTGGGATGTCTGGTTTGTGTACTTTAGGTAATCCATAGAATCTGGGGGTGTTGTTGCTTTCTGGTTTCATTCTTTGTAGGTCAGCTCTGGTTATCTGTCCGTTTTTTTGTAGATTCCTTAGTGTAGATTCAGTACACAAACTTTAGTACACAAACCAGACATCCCACTCAGACCCATAGTATCACTACCAGGGACACCATCACAGACACAGAAAGAACAATACTGGCCAAGGGACTCGACTACAACCACAGGGACGCCAAGACAGCAGACTTCCTAGCAGCACTAGGATGCACACTCAGGAACAATGGACTGACAGAAGAGACACAACAAACAGTGAGACAAACTGTCGTACCTATGATAATAAGGAAAAGACAAACACATAACCTCAACACCAAGGAGAGGGAAGCACTGAAATCACTAAGAAACGATAAGAACATAATCATATTACCAGCAGATAAAGGCAGAATGACGGTCATCCTAGATAAATCTGATTACATCCAAAAAGCACAACAACTACTTGCAGATATCAACACCTTCAAATGAAGGAATTTGACCCCACACCACACTCACCAATAGGAATAAATAACACACTAAGGAATCTACAAAAAAAAACGGACAGATAACCAGAGCCGACCTACAAAGAATGAAACCGGAAAGCAACAACACCCCCAGATTCTATGGATTACCTAAAGTACACAAACCAGACATCCCACTCAGACCCATAGTATCACTACCAGGGACACCATCACAGACACAGAAAGAACAATACTGGCCAAGGGACTCAACTACAACCACAGGGACGCCAAGACAGCAGACTTCATAGCAGCACTAGAAGGCACACTCAGGAACAATGGACTGACAGAAGAGACACAACAAACAGTGAGACAAACGGTCGTACCTATGATAATAAGGAAAAGACAAACACATAACCTCAACACCAAGGAGAGGGAAGCACTAAAATCACTAAGAAACGATAAGAACATAATCATACTACCAGCAGACAAAGGCAGAATGACGGACATCCTGGACAAAGCAGAGTACATCCAAAAAGCACAACAACTACTTGAAGATACCAACACCTACCAAAAGAGGGAGTTTGACTCCACCCCACAGCTCACCAATAGGATAAATCAATCTCCTCCCATCTCATCATCCTCACGATCTCTAATCTTGACAACCTCTACAAATCCGTCCTTCTCCACAGTAAACACTGATGCCACTCGTTTAGTATCCCCCCCAACAACCATAATCTCCTATGTCTCCACACATAGGCTGCCTTGCTGATCTTTAAGGTAGCCAATTCTCTCTCTAGTGACCCATTTGGTCTTAATGTATTTCTAAAAACCCTTTCCCTATTCCTTACCTTATTTGCCAAAGTGGTGTCCTGTCCCCTTTTTGCCTTACTTATTTTATTCTTAAGTATACTATTCTTGCCTTTATACTCGAAGGATGTTTGTGATTTTTTGGATTGGAATAAATGCAAAATATTACATTTTGGTAAAACAAACAAGGGCAGGACTTACACTGATTAAAGGTTGGGCCTCGGATAGTGATATGGAACAAAGAGACCGAGGGGTTCTGGTCTTTGAAGTATGTGTCACATGCAGACAGGGTGGTTCAGAAGGGGTTTAGCACATTTGCCTTCTGGGACAACACTACTATCATAGGGCAAGCCAGACAGAGAACAGCCAGGGAATTCCTAGAGGCATGGCATTCATCCACAAACTCCATCAACAAACACATCGACCTGGACCCAATATACCGACCACTACAGCGGACAGCTGAAACTGACAACCGGTAGCGGCAGGGACAGACCACTATAAACACTGGAGGAAACATCAAAGAAGCGCTTCGCAGGAGGCTTCCAAGCACTGATGATGTCGCCTAGCCAGGGGACGAAACGTTTGCAACAAAAACTTCCAGCTCGGCGAACAGAACCACAACAACAAGCACCCGAGCTACAAATCTTCGCACAAACTTTGAATTTTAATTGTTTCTAGACATTCCCCTACTGCTGATGTTAAACTAACTGGTCTGTAATTGTTAAGCCCATCTTTTCAACTATTTTTAAACTATTACAGAAAAATGAACCCCAGTGTGTTGTCAACAAGTGGTTTAGATACAGCTCGAAATGCCAGTATGCAGTGAACTGTGCTAAACACAAGATGTATCCACAAGAACAGTGGATGTATTTGTGCAATGGATAGGTCAAAACTTTTGCCTAGATTCTTTAAATAATAAGGAGTGATATGAGGTTAATGCATTTGAGAATTCGACTTGCTTCAGGTTTGGGCAATTTTACATGCTGAAATCATTAAAAAGAGTAGTGACTTCCTAGAAAATCAACCACTTCAACAACTCAGAAGTAGACCTGTATGGGGTCTGGGCAGATTCGACTATGGCATGATTTGTGGCAGAATTATGCAAGAGTTCAAGCAAGGCCTATCATGATGTTGGCAGCATCTCACACCATATTTTATGCTTTTCATAAATAGCATGGCAAGATTCTTACTAGGCAGTAGTAAAGTGCCAATTAAGGGTTATAATTGTTTAGAACATAGAAATGTACAGCACAGTGCAGGCCCTTCGGCCCACAATGTTGTGCCAAGGATTAATCCTAATCTAAAATAAAGTAACCTAACCTACACTCCCTCAATTCACTGCTGTCCAAGTGCATGTCCAACAGTTGCTTAAATGTCCCTAATGACTCTGCTTTCACCATTACCGCTGACAATACATTTCATGCGCTCACAACCCTCTGTGTAGATTAGATTAGATTACATTACATTACAGTGTGGAAACAGGCCCTTCGGCCCAACAAGTCCACACCGACCCGCCGAAGCGCAACCCACCCATACGCCTACATTTACCCCTTATTACCTAACACTAAGGGCAATTTAGCATGGCCAATTCACCTGACCTGCACATCTTTGGACTGTGGGAGGAAACCGGAGCACCCGGAGGAAACCCACGCAAACACGGGGAGAACGTGCAAACTCCACACAGTCAGTCGCCTGAGTCGGGAATTGAACCCGGGTCTCTGGCGCTGTGAGGCAGCAGTGCTAACCACCGTGCCGCCCACCTACTTCTGACGTCTCCTCTATACCTTCCTCCTAACACCTTAAAACTATGACCCTTTGTGGCAGTTAATCCTGTCCTGGGGAAAGGTCTCTGGCTATTGACTCTATC
>NW_025190990.1:0-3458 GCF_004010195.1 Chiloscyllium plagiosum
ATTTCTGTAGTTTTCCACAATAACTACAGTCCACCCTGTCTCTTTAAATCCTCCAGCCTGGACCACAATACCCACCTGTGTACTTTCCCCAAACCCCAAGAGAACATGATCTCACTGTAACCTTCTGCAGGCCAGATCACATTCCTGCCTCCTGGCCTATAGCACCACATGACCTCTGTAACCATCTCCCATCCTGACCGGACTCCTTATCTGTGTAAACACCTCCAGACCCTTTTCCAGCTGCAACAACACTTCGCATCTCTGTGTGCTCCTTCCTGCCCACAAATACTCTCTCTTTGTGTAGCTCTGCAGTTTGGGGTGGTTCAGTGGTGAGCACTGCTGCCTCACAGCGCCAGAGACGCAGGTTCAATTCCAGCCTCGTGTGACTGTCTGTATGGAGTTGGCACATTGTCTCCGTGTCTTCATGCGTTTCCTCCCACAGTCCAAAGATGTGCAGGTCAGATAAATTGGCCATTCTAAACTGACCGAGCGTTAGGTGCATCATTCAGAGGGAAGTGAGTCTGGGTGGATTACTCTTTGGAGAGTTGGTGTGGACGTGTTGGGCCAAAGTGCCATTTCCATATTGTGGGGAATCTAATAAAATCTAAACTCTCCATCTGCATTCCATATTAATGACCCTAAAAATATCCCTCTAACAATTAAACAGCTCCAAACATCCCAAACTCTGTAAATTACGACAGCTCCAACATCCCTCCTTATCGGTGTAACCTCTTCCTGAAAACCTCTCAACATGTGGAGGAGACCCCACAATCCACCCTATCTGTGTAATCCAGCAGGTCCCGATCTGTCGAACCCAATCCAATGCCTGTGACTCTCCCAATCCAGTTCCTGCAAGACTCACTATCTGTGTAACAGTCTCCCGTCACTATCACTCACCCTGTCAATGTAAGCTCCTCTAGTATCTCCATCCATCTAATCATCTCCATAACCTTCTCCAGCTCTTGTACCCTATCTAGTAAATGTCACCTTCATCTATAACCCTCCCTACGGTAGGAACCGTTCCACAGATTCATCAACGTCTGGCTAATTAAATTTCCCCAGATCTCCATTCTAAAGGGTTGTTCCTTCACTCTGAAGCCGTGCTCTTGAGCCCTGATCTCTCCAGCAGTGAAAAGATCTCCCCACCCCCGTCCACTCCATCTAGGCCCCTCAGTATTCTGTAAGTTTGAGTGAGATCCTGCCACCGCAGCCTCTGAAAATTCATCAAGTACAGACTCAGAGACTTCATCAGCTTCTCATATGACAAACATTTCATCTTGGGCTCTTTCTTGTAAAACTAGTTCTTGTACCCACTCACATCCTTTCCTGTCTGGCTGTGAATAAGCAGAGTAGATAAAAGAGAGGAATGGTTTGTCGGGGTTGACAGAAACCTTTCAACAAGGTCCCACTGACGATGTGGACAAGCAAAATTGGTAAATGTGGGATTGGAGGGAGTGTACTGGCATGGATTGGGAATTCTTGAACAGAAAACTAAGTGGGAATAAATGGATTAGTGCTTGACCCCCAACTATGCACAAAGGGATTCGATGCATTTGATGGATGGACAAAATCTACTGCTTCCATATTTGTTGCTGACACAGAACGAGATGGGAATGTGGGTTGTGTGGAGGAAGCAAAGGGGCGATGAACAGTCCATGAGTTTCCCTTGTACAAATTCATTGATGGGATGTGGCCATCACTTGCTTGGCCACATTACCTTTCCATTTGTAATTCCCTGGAGAAGGTGCCTTCCTCACCCACTGCAATCCTTTAGGTGTAGGGACAGACACAGTGCTAGGAGGATGGAGCGTGGTTTGTAGGGCACCTTGGAAATGCTGATGTTACCGTGCACCTGGAGCTCCTGTCCTTCCAGGGAATAGTTGCTCCGGGTTTGTCAAGTGGTGACGAAATGGCCTTCCTCAGTGACCTCAGTGCTGCTTGTAGATACTTTATTTATTTATTTATTCATTCGTGGTCATGAGCATTGCTGTATGTATTGTTGATTTGGAGTTGTCCCTGAGAAGGTGGTGGTGAGCTGCCTTCCTGAACCACTGCACCAGTCGTTGGAACTGTTGTTATCTGTGTACCCTCCAGCAGGCGCTACAACACTCCTAACATCTGTAACTGCATCCAGACAATGCAGCTCTTCCTGTATATGTGACATCCTCCTCTGCCGACAACTCTTATTGTTCATCAGAATGTCTCACCACCTCCATTCCCATCTGTGCTAGTGACCTCTCAAATTTCTTTATTCTTGTTGAAACTTCTGATCACCGAAAACCACTTCCGTTCTGAATTTGTAACCCCTCAGTATCTGTAACTCTCCATATAACTGTATTCAATGAACGCAAAGGTTCCCTTCCTTAAATCTCTGTGAATTAGAGCGGCTGGTTGTGCTGCATTGGTACTTTTCATCCTCCTCATCCATCTTATCTCTTCCAGCCCCTGCAATCCCACTATTTAGAATGCTCCCATTCTCTGTACCGCCTTATGTTCTGAGGATCTTTGAATACCACGAGTGCTTGAAACATCTGTAACTCCCCCAGTCTTCTAACTCTGTAACATCCAACATTCTCCAGTGCCACACAATACTCCCTGGCTGTCAATTTGAATTTGTTGAAGTCTTCACATCTCAGTAAGGAGCTCACAAAAAGCCCTTTAGACTCTACAAGGCTCCATCACCAACAAGCCGCCATCTCTCTACATCTTTTGATCCCCTCAGTGCCTACAACCCTCCCTGTATCTTCCAGTAACCTGCTTTAGACACTGCAGGTCTGCCTACCTCTCCAGATAACCTGTTCCATCCCCAACAGCTCCCTCAATCACGTTAACACCTTCTGATCTGTCTAATCCTTCTCTTTTCTACTATCTTCCAGGCACAGCGGCGATCCTGTGAGAGACCAGTGTGCAATGGGATGTTATACATCTCAGCTGAGGCTTGAGGCCTACCATTACCTGGAAGTCACAAAGAGAGAGACCCTGAGAGAGCAGCACAGAGCGGGAGAATATTAATCAGCAGCGAGGATCGAGGCCGACTGGGACTTGGAGTTGGAGAAACAGCAGAGCAGGAGGCTTGAAATCAGCATCGAGTCACAGAAGGAGTGACCATGTGAGGGAGTAACTTGAAGCAGGAACATAAGGCTCACTCACACCTGGAGCAGAGTGCAATGGGAGCTGGAGGATTACACGTCCCTGGGATTCACAGAGATAACTTTCTGCTGCTGGGACCTGCCTGCAAGAGCCATCACAGAAAATGCAGTAAGTTCATTGGCTGATAAATTCGCTGTTATAAACGACTGTCAGTTAATTGCTATAAGTTAGCATTTTTTTTCAACTTCTGAAATAACGGTTGAACACAGAAATAAGAGGGAGAAGTAAAATTGTGAGCCAATATAATAAATTACCTTCAGTAAGCCACAGTTGAGTAAGGGATTTAAGCATATTGTTATTTCCTGGAT
>NW_025190991.1:0-908 GCF_004010195.1 Chiloscyllium plagiosum
GAATAAACACTGACCCTGTACAGTCAGTAATCCTTCCCCTGCTGAATAAACACTGACCCTGTACAGTCACACAGTCAGTAATCCTTCCCCTGCTGAATAAACACTGACCCAAGTACAGTCACACAGTCAGTAATCCATCCCCCGGCTGAGTAAACACTGACCCTGTACAGTCACACAGTCAGTAATCCTTCCCCGGCTGAGTAAACACTGACCCTGTACCGTCACACAGTCAGTAATCCTTCCCCTGCTGAATAAACCCTGACCCTGTACAGTCACGCAGTCAGTAATCCATCCCCCGGCTGAATAAACACTGACCCTGTACAGTCACACAGTCAGTAATCCATCCCCGGCTGAGTAAACACTGACCCTGTACAGTCACACAGTCAGTAATCCATCCCCAGGTGAATAAACACTGACCCTGTACAGTCACACAGTCAGTAATCCATCCCCCGCTGAATAAACACTGACCCTGTACAGTCACACAGTCAGTAATCCTTCCCCTGCTGAATAAACACTGACCCTGTACAATCACACAGTCAGTAATCCTTCCCCGGCTGAATAAACACTGACCCTGTACAGTCACGCAGTCAGTAATCCTTCCCCTGTAAAGAGAGCGGAGGTGGGAGTGTGTTGAGGATGAGAGGGTGAGGTGATGAGAACAGCAGGGTCTGTGAGGGTGAGGAAGTGTCTGTGGTGTTAGAAGGAGAGTTGGTGGCAGGTGGGTGAGCGATGGGGGAGTGGGAGGAGAGAGATGGACGGAGGGACAAAGGTGCTGGGCAGAAGATGGGGAGTGGGTGAGGAGAATCAGTGTGGTAGGGGAGTCGGGAAGTGAGGTGGGGAAAGGGGATGAGCGAGGGGAGTCAGGAACGGAGGGGATGGTAAGGGCAGTTCGGTGAGGTAGAGTGAGG
>NW_025190991.1:1979-3458 GCF_004010195.1 Chiloscyllium plagiosum
CTCAAAAGATTCCAGAAGATTAGTCAAGCATGATTTCCTTTTCATAAATCCATGCTGACTCTGTCCTATCCTGTTACTACTATCCAGATGTGTCGTAATTTCATCCTTTATAATTGACTCCAGCATCTTTCCCACCACTGATGTCAGACTAACTGGTCTATAATTTCCTGCTTTCTCTCTCCCACCTTTCTTAAAAAGTGGTACAACATTAGCCACCCTCCAATCCGCAGGAACTGATCCTGAATCTATCGAACTCTGGAAAATAATCACCAACGCATCCACGATTTCTCGAGCCACCTCCTTCAGTACCCTGGGATGTAGACCATCAGGCACCGGGGACTTATCAACCTTCAGACCTAACAGTCTCTCCAACACCAATTCCTGGCAAATATGAATTCCCTTCAGTTCAGGTCCTTCAGCCACTGTTACCTCAGGGAGATTGCTTGTGTCTTCCCCAGTGAACACAGATCTGAAGTACCAATTCAATTCTTCTGCCATTTCTTTGTTCCCCATAATATATTCCCCTGTTTCTGTCTTCAAGGACCCAATTTTAGTCCATTTCTTTGTTCCCCGTAATAAATTCCCCTGTTTCTGTCTTCAAGGGCCCAATTTTAGTCTTAAGCATTTTTTTGCTTTTCATATACCTAAAAAAGCTTTTACTATCCTCCTTTTTTTTTTGGCCAGTTTACCTTCGTACCTCATTTTTTCTGTGTATTTCCTTCTTAGTAACTTCTGTTGTTCTTTAAAAGCTTCCCAGTCCTCCGTTTTCCCACTTATCTTTGCTACGTTATACTTTTTCTCTTTTAACTTTATATGTTTCTTAATTTCCCTCGTCAGCCACGGCCACCCCTGCCTCCCCTTAGGATCTTTCTTCCTTTTTGGAATGAACTGATCCTGCATCTTCTGCATAATGCACAGAAATATCTGCCATTGTTCCTCCACTGTCATCCCTGCTAAGGTATTGCACCATTGAACTTTGGCCAGCTCCTCCCTTATAGATCCATAGTTCCCTTTATTCAACTGAAATATTGTCACTTCCGATTGTACCCTCTCCCTCTCCCTCCCAAATTGCAGATTGAACCTTATTGTATTATGGTCACTACATCCCAATGGCTCCTTCACTTCAAGGTCCCTGATCAAATCCAGTTCGTTACACAATACCCGATCCAGAATTGCTTTCTCCCTGGTCGGCTCCAGCACCAGCTGTTCTAAGAATCCATCTCTGAGGCACTCCACAAAGTCTCTTTCTTGAGGCCCAATACCATCCTGATTCTCCCAGTCTACCTGCATGTTAAAATCCCCCATAACAACTGTAGTGACATCTTTGCGACAGGCCAATTTCAGCTCCTGATTTAACTTACATCCGACATCCAGACTACTGTTTGGGGGCCTGTAGATAACTCCCAAGAGGGTCTTTTCACCCGTAGAATTTCTCAGCTCTACATCCCCTGACTCTAGGTCCCCCCCGCGCAAGGGACT
>NW_025190992.1:0-3458 GCF_004010195.1 Chiloscyllium plagiosum
GGGATTGAATCTCATTCAGTGAGAGGGATTGAACCTCAGTCTGTGTCTGGAATTGAATCACAGTCAGTGACTGGAATTGAATCCCAGTCAGTGACAGGCATTGAAACTCAGTCAGTGAGTGGGATTGAATCTCAGTTATTGACAGGGATTGAATCTCAGTCAGAGACAGGTATTGAATCTCAATCAGTGACAGCCATTGAGATTCATTCAGTGACAGGGACTGACCCTCAGTCAGTGAAAGGAATTGAATCTCAGTCAGTGACTGGGATTGAATGTCAGTTATTGACAGGGATTGAATCTCAGTCAGAGACAGTGATTGAATCTCAATCAGTGACAGACATTGAGATTCATTCAGTGACAGGGATTGACCCTCAGTCAGTGAAAGGAATTGACCCTCAATCAGTAACCCGGGTTTAATCTCATTGAGTGACAGGGATTGAATCTCAGTCAGTGACTGGGATTGACCCGCAGTCAGTGACAGGGATTATGCCTGACTCAGTGACAGGGATTGAACCATAGTCAGTGACAGGGATTAAACCTCAGTCAGTGACAGGGTTTGAATCTCAGTCAGTGACAGGGATTGAGCCTCAGTTCATCATCGGAATTGACCCTGAGACAGTGACAGGGATTGACATTCAGTCAGTGACAGGGATTGAATCTCAGTCATTGATGGGGATTGACCCTCAGTCAGTGACAGGGATTGAACCGCAGTCAGTGACAGGGATTGAGCCTAATCAATAACAGGGATTGAATCTCAGTCAGAGACAGGGATTGAATCTCAATCAGTGACAGGGATTGAGATTCATTCAGTGACAGGGATTGACCCTCAGTCAGTGAAAGGAATTGAATCTCAGTCAGTTGCAGGGATTGAATCTCAGTCATTGACAGGGATGGACCCTCAATCAGTAACAGGGATTGGATCTCATTCAGTGACAGGAATTGAATCTCAGTCAGGGACAGGAATTGAATCTCAGTAAGCGACAGGGATTCAACCTCAGCCTGTGACAGGAATTGAATCACCATCAGTGACAGGAATTGAACATCAGTCAGTGACAGGGATTGACCCTCAGTCAGTGACAGGGTTTCAATCTCAGTCAGTGACAGGGATTGAACCTCAGTCAGTGACAGGGATTGAATCTCAATCAGTGACAGGGATTCAGCCTCAGTCAGTGACAGGGATTGAACCTCAGTCAGTGACAGGGATTGAATCTCAGTCAGTGACAGGGATTGAGCCACAATCAGTGACAGGGATTGGGACACAATCAGTGACAGGGATTGAAACTCATTCAGTGACAGGGAGTGAATCTCAATTAGTGTCAGGAATTGAATCCAAGTCAGTGACAGGGATAGAGATTCAGTCAGTGACAGGGATTGAATCTCAGTCAGTGACAGGGATTGAGCCACAGTCCGTGACAGGTATTGAATCTCAGTCTGTGATAGGGATTGAACCTCAGTCAGTGACAGGTTTGAATCTCAGTCAGTGACAGGGTTTGAGCATAATTAGATTAGATTACATTACATTAGATTAGATTACATTACAGTGTGGAAACAGGCCCTTCGGCCCAACAGGTCCACACCGACCTGATAAAGCGAAACCCACCCATACCCCTACATTTACCCCTTACCTAACACTACGGGCAATTTAGCATGGCCAATTCACCTGACCTTGCACATCTTTTGGACTGTGGGAGGAAACCGGAGCACCCGGAGGAAACCCACGCAGACACGGGGAGAACGTGCAAACTCCACACAGTCAGTCGCATGAGGCGGGAATCAATAACAGGGATTGAGCCTCAGTCAGTGACAGCATTTGATTCTCAGTCAGTGACAGGGATTGAACCTCAGTCAGTGACAGGGATTGAATCTCAGTCAGTGACTGGGATTGAATCTCAGCTATTGACAGGGATTGAATCTCAGTCAGAGACAGGGATTGAATCTCAGTCAGTGACAGGGATTGAGCCTCAGTCAGTGACAGGGATTGAATCTCAGTCAGTGACAGGGATTGAATCTCAGTCAGTGACAGGGATTGAACCGCAGTCAGTGACAAATATTGTATCTCAGTCAGTGACAGGGATTGAATTTCAATCAGTGGCAGGGATTGAATCTCAGTCAGTGACAGGGATTGTACCTCAGTCAGTGATAGGGATTGAACCTCAGTCAGTGACAGGGATTGAGCCTCACTCAGTGACAGGGATTGAACCTCAGTCAGTGACAAAGATTGAACCTCAGTCAGTGACAGGGATTGAATTTCAATCAGTGGCAGGGATTGACCCTCAGACAGTGACAGGCATTGAATCTTAGTTGGTGACAGTGATTGAGTTTCAGTCAGTGATAGGGATTGCCCTCAGTCTGTGACAGGGATTGACCCTCAGTCAGTGACAGGGATTGAATCTCAATCAGTGGCAGGGATTGACCCTCAGACAGTGACAGGCATTGAATCTTAGTTGGTGACAGTGATTGAGTTTCAGTCAGTGATAGGGTTTGAACCTCAGTCAGTGACAGGGATTGAGCCTCAGTCAGTCATCGGAATTGAACCTGAGACACTGACAGGGATTGGCATTCAGTCAGTGACAGGGATTGAATCTCAGTCATTGACGGGGATTGACCATCAGTCAGTGACAGAGAATGAATCTCAGTCAGTGAATGGGATTGAGCCTCAGTCAGTGACAGGGATTGATCCTCAGTCAGTGACAGGGATGGAACCTTTGTCTGTGACAGGGATTGAACCTCAGTCATTGACTGTGATTGAATCTCAGTCTGTGACAGGGATTGAACCTCAGTCAGTGACAGGGATGAGCCTCAATCAGTGACAGGGATTGAGACACAACCAGTGACAGGGATTGAATCTCAGTCAGTGACAGGGATTGAATCTCATTCAGGGACAGGGATTGAATCTCAGACAGTGACAGGAATTTAGTCTCAGTCATTGACAGGAATTGAACCTCAGTCTGTGACAGGGATTGAACCTCAGTTAGTGAAAGGGATTGAATCTCAATCAGTGACAGGGATTGAACCGCAGTCAGTGACAGGGTTGAATCTCAGTCAGTGACAGGGTTTGAGCCTAATCAATAACAGGGATTGAATCTCAGTCAGAGACAGGGATTGAATCTCAGTCAGTGACAGGGATTGAGATTCATTCAGTAACAGGGATTGACCCTCAGTCAGTGAAAGGAACTGAACCTTAGTCAGTGACAGGGATTGAACCTGAGTCAGTGACAGGGATTGAATCTCAATCAGTGACAGGCATTGAATCTCGATCAATGACAGGGATTGAATCTAAATCAGTGGCAGGGATTGAATCTCAGTCAGTGACAGGGAGTGTATCTCAGTCTGTGAAAGGGATTTCATCTCAGTCAGTGGCAGGAATTGAATCTCATTTATTGACAGGGATTGAACCTCAGTCAGTGACAGGGATGGAGATTCATTCAGTGACAGCGAATGACGCTCAGTCAGTGAAA
>NW_025190993.1:0-980 GCF_004010195.1 Chiloscyllium plagiosum
CAGTAAAGGAGTGATAGATATGTACAATAGGTGCAAATGTTGGCTGTGAAAAGGAGAAAATGGATCCACTCAGAGGGAAGCCAACAAGACACAGCCAGATGAGGGTTAGGGTGGGGGTAGTGGTAGTGGATAATGGAACACAGAGATCCTACTCTGAAGGAGTGAAATCCAACATTGAGGTTTAGGTAAGCACCTTAGCAGAAAAAAAGGTTGTAGTGATTGGAACAAGGCTAGACAGGAAGATCTTGTTGACTATGAGATCCCTGATTGAGGCTGTTAACCTGGGTCTAATCAGGGAGCTTTGGCTGATAGATATAAGCAGGACTGTCAGAGTGTCCTCACTCTAGGGACCAGCTCTGAGCTAGCTGGTCAGAGTCCATGTACTCTGCAGGTGTAAATAAAGGGTGACGGGATCCCAGCCCCTGCGCAGTTATTTCAAAGCTTTTGTTCCTCCAACTTGCACCGAGCTTCATTGGAACACTGTAGCCGGCCAAAAATAGAAATGTTACAATGGGATAAGGTAATGCTACCATAAGACAATTCTTGAGCAAACTATAATGTAAACGGAAGAGCCTTGGGAAAGGTTGATGGGCTGTGAGATCTGGGAGTGCAGGTCCATTGTACCCTGAAGGTTGCTGCACAGGTGGATAGAGTGCTCAAGAAGGCATATAGTATGCTTGCCTTCATCGGACGGGGTATTGAGTATAAGAGCTGGTAGGTCACGTTAAAATTGTACAGGAGTTTGGTTTGGCCGCATTTGAGAATACTGTATACCGTTTCTGGTCGCCACATTACCAAAATGATGTGGATGCTTTGGAGAGGGTGCAGAGAAGGTTTACGAGGATGTTGCCTGGTATGGAAGGTGCTAGCTATGAAGAGAGGTTGAGTAGGTTAGGTTTGTTTTCACTAGAAAAAAGGAGATTGTGGGGGGACCTGATTGAGGTTTACAAAATCATGAAGGGTATAGACAGGGTGGATAG
>NW_025190993.1:2264-3458 GCF_004010195.1 Chiloscyllium plagiosum
CCTCACAACCCCCAATCTCTAACCTTCTCATCTCCCAACCCTTAACCATCAACCCCGAACCCCTAATCCTAACTCCAACTCCAAACGTAACCCTAATGCCCCACCCCAAATTCCACCCCGTTCCACCATTTGACATGGTCATGGTTGATCATCCAGTTTGTCCCTGTTCCTGCTCTCATCCCCATACCCTTTGATCCCTTTAGCCCTGGGAACTATCTCTAACTCCTTCTTGAAACAATACAATGTTGTGTCTTTCTGTGGCAGAGAATTCCACAGGCTCCCCCGCTCTCTGGGTGAAGACATTTCTCCTCATCTCAATCCAAACTGTCTTTCCCTGTAACCTTTGACTGTGACCCCCCTGGTTCTGGTCTCTCCAGTTTGCCCTGTCTAGCCCTGTTTGAATTTTCAGGGTTTCATGTGAATACAGTCCTAACTGATCCAGTCTCTCTCCATCCATCAGTCCCACCATCCCAGGAATCAGTCTGGGAAACCTCCACTGCACTGCACTCCCTCTATCACCAGAACATCCATCCTCAGGTACAGAGACCGCAACCACACTCAGAGTGATTAGATTACTTACAGTGTGGAAACAGGCCCTTCGGCCCAACAAGTCCACACCGACCCGCCGAAGCGCAACCCACCCATACCCCTACCTTTATCCCTTTAACCTAACACTACGGGCAATTTAGCATGGCCAATTCACCTAACCCGCACATCTTTGGACTGTGGGAGGAAACCGGAGCACCCGGAGGAAACCCACGCAGACACGGGGAGAATGTGCAAACTCCACACAGTCAGTCGCCTGAGTCGGGAATTGAACCCGGGTCTACAGGCGCTGTGAGGCAGCACTGCTAACCACTGGGCCACCGTGCCGTGGTGCTGCAGCTATTGTTAATTCCTGTGACATAAAGGTTACTGTCAGACTGCTGAATGTTCACTGTGACCGAACAGTTGCTCAAACATTTAGACCTCTCGTTCTGGAAGTTTCTGCAACACAGGTTCACCCAATAGTCTGGAGAGGAGGAGAAACTAGAAGGGGGGCCATTCAGCCCCTTGAATCTGTTGTGCTCTGCGGTACAATTACAGCTGATCCTTTGGTTCATAGAGGCATAGAGATGCACAGCACGGAAACAGACCCTTTGGTCCAACCTGTCCATGCCTACCAGATATCCCAAACCAATCTAGTCCCACTTG
>NW_025190994.1:0-3459 GCF_004010195.1 Chiloscyllium plagiosum
TTCCACTTACTTTTCAAATCACTTGCTGCATCTTCAGACTGACTTCACATGATTCATGTCCCAGGAACATGGAAGCGGCCTGTATCACAGAGTTCTGCAATCCCTCTCCATTTAAATTGATCGCCATTGTTTTATCCTTCCTGCCACAGGAGACAACTCACCTTATGTTCTTTCTGCTGAAGGTTTTCTCACTAACCTTCCCTGTCTGTATCACATTGCAGACTCAGTACCTCCATTTGACAACATCTTAAATGATAATTTTGGTGATGCGCTAATTGAGCTTCACGCCATTCAGTTTCCTTCCTCCAGATCTTTGATACAGATTATTTGTCATTGATGATCCCGCAGTGATGTCTACAGCACTACACTAGTTACAACTTTGCAACCTGAAAATAAACATTAATCACTGCTCTCTATTTCCTGTTAGTGACAGCTTCCCCGTTGCTGTGTAGCAACTAAGGTGGGTTGAATGGTCTCCTCCTTGGCTGTGTAATGTACTCAACGAGCTGAATTACTTCATTATCTATTCCTGTGTAATTCCTTCCAGGGGCAGATCGTTTTTTCCGTCTCTTTGTAACGATCCTGTCTGACAGAAAGGGGTGGTCCCCTACCTTGTAACAGCATCGAGGGGTGGATTAAGGGAACAACACATGGGGTAGGGTCAGCAGTATATCTCTGTAACAGCCTCGAGGGTGGATTGAGGGCACAACACATGGGATAGGGACAGCAGTTGGCCTTTTGGCTGCACCATTCAGAATGCTCATCACTGATCCGACTGTGTCTGACCATCCGTCTCCTGTCTGTTACCAATAAACATTGGCTCTCCTGTCCAGCAAAGATCAGTCAAGCTCAGCGTTGAATATCTTCAATAACAGAGTCTTCACTGCTCCCTGAGGATGAGGACACCACAATTAACACAACACTAAAGTGAAAGGGACGTCCTTATTTCATTGTGGGACTCGTTATTTTAAACCGTGTTAACCTAACATCAAATCACCACCTCTTTTCAGACTTAAGAACACAATAATTAGGAACAAACATAAAGCATTCCAAACTTCAAACCAGTCCCACATTCCCACTGACCCTTTCCAGTCAAATATGTATCAAACCCAGCCTCTGCTGCTGTCTCAGAAAGAGAATACCTGATAGCATAACAAGAAAATTAAAGCAAGGAGCAGAATGAGGCCAATCGGCCCATCGATGCTAAACGTCCGTTCAATAATTTCTTATATGAACATCAAACCCATCCTTCTGCCTTCTCCCTAGAATCCTTGATCCCCTTACAAATCCGAAGCATATCGATTTGCGTCTTAATGACAATAGTTTCTGTACCTCTGTGTGTCTGTCTGTGTGTGTTAGTGTGTGCGTATGTATGAGAGTGTGTATATATAAAATATGTGTGTGTGACCATCTGCTTGTTATCTGTGTGTTTGTGTGTCTACGTCTGTCTGTCTGTGTATCAGCCTATGTGTTTCTTAACCAGTTCTGGTCGCCCCATTACAGGAAAGATGTGGATGCTTTCGAGAGAGTTCAGAGGAGGTTTGCCAGGATGCTGTCTGGACTGGAGGGCTTATCTTGTGAAGAGAGGTTGACTGAGCTCGGACATTTTTCATTGGAGAAAAGGAGGAGGAGAGGGGACCTAATTGAGTTATACAAGATAATGAGAGGCATAGATAGATTCGATAGCCAGAGACTATTTCCCAGGGCAGAAATGACTAACACGAGGGGTCATAGTTTTAAGCTGGTTGGAGGAAAGTATAGAGGCAATGTCAGAGGTGGGTTCTTTACACAGAGAATTGTGAGAGATGGAATGCGTTGTAGCAGTTGTGGAAGCAGGGTCATTGGGGACATTTAAGAGACTACTGGACATGCATATGTTCACAGAAAGTTGAGGGTGCATACATGAGGATCACTGGTCGGCACAACATCGTGGGCTGAAGGGCTTGTTCTGTGCTGTACTGTTCTATGTTCTATGTTAACTGTGTTTGTGTCTATTTGTATGTGACTGTGGAAGTTACCGAATTCAATAGTGAGAGTGGTAGTGCCTGAGCCTTATCTGGAAATAGAGCGTGAAACTTGTTCGGGGGTAGGTGCTATAGCAGAGATACAGTGAGTGTGAGTGAGCAGAGTCTACGGTAACTCTTATCCTGACAGAGCTGGGAGCATATCGATGCTTATCCTGTATTGCAGGATATTTCTTCAGATCATCTCAGCGTCGAGGTGAGGCTTCCCGAATGTCTTCTCCAAGTCTACCAGGGGAAGTGATTGAGACAGACCTTTCCATCAGCTTCCACAGAATCAGTTTAGGTAGAGCTTACAGATAGCAAGGAAAAGCAAATATTGGTGTTTTTATATCAAAACCAAAACGCTAGCAGAAAGTCTCAGCATCATATGCTCTTGAAATTAGATTGGCAAGTATCGTGGACACTGCAATCTTATTGGATGGTCTAAAATTGCATCTAAACTGCATTAACTAAGTGACTGCTCATGTTGTGAAAAATAAATTCTGTAAGTGTATATGAGGTGGGTTAACGAGTGTGTTGTGAAGCAAACTAGAGAGCAGGTTATTTCGGATTTGATGTTGTGTGATCAGAATGACGAATTAATAATCTTGTACTGAAGCAGCTTTTAAGGAATAATAAGATTAATAAGGTGCATTTTACATGGCGTCTGCATACAATATAGAATGCTTGAACTTTCTAGTTTAACATCATGGAACACTGGAGGCTAGAGGGTCAAGATAGCTCCAATGAATTGGGAAAGTACAATATAGCATTCAGTGGGAGATAAGCAATGGTTGTTAGAGTCATAGAGTCAGACAGCACGGAGACAGGCCCTTCAGCTCAAACAGGTCCATTCCGATCAAAATGTCCATCCACGCTAACCCCATTTCCCTGCCATTGCCCCGTATCCTTCTAATCCTTTCCTATCCGTGTATTTGTCCAAATGCCTTTTAAAGGTTGTTAATGTATCTGTCTCAATCACTTCCCCTGGTAGCTCATTTCATATGCGTACCAGCCCCTGTGTGTAAAAAGGTTGTTCCTCAGGTTCCCTTTTATTCTTTTTCCTCTGACTTTAAACGGACGCTCTTTAGTTTGCAATGCCCAACGATGGGAATAAAAAAGACTGGGCACATTCACTCTATTCATGCCTGTCATGATCTTACAGACTTCAATATGATCCCCCCTCAGTCTCACACACACAAAAGTAAAAAGCCCTAGCTTGTCCAACCTCTCCCTATCACTCAGTCCATTTAGTCCTTGGCAACATCCTTATAAATGTTTTCTGTATTCTTTCCAGTTTACTAACATCCGTCCTTTAGCAAAGAGATCAAAACTCAACATAATCCTACCAATATGGCCTCAGCAGCGTCCTGTAAAAGTGCAACATAACTCCCTAATTTTGATACTCAGTATAATACACTGATTAAGGTCAGTGTGCCAAAAGCTTTCTTCACTG
>NW_025190995.1:0-1975 GCF_004010195.1 Chiloscyllium plagiosum
TGGACTGTGGGAGGAAACCGGAGCACCCGGAGGTCCCACAGTCAGTATCATGGTGAAGCAGTCTGGGAAGAGTGTCCCACAGTCAGTGGTGAAGCAGTCTGGGAAGAGTGTCCCACAGTCAGTCATGTGGTAAAGCAGACTGGGCAGAGTGTCCCACAGTCAGTATCATGGTGAAGCAGTCTGGGAAGCGTGTTCCACAGTCAGTATCATGGTGACGCAGACTGGGAAGAGTGTCCCACAGTCAGTATTGTGATGTAGTGGTCTGGGAAGAGTGTTCCACAGTCAGTATTGTAGTGAAGCATTCTGGGAAGAGTATCCCACAGTCAGTATCATGGTGAAGCAGTCTGGGAAGAGTGTCCCACAGTCAGTATTGTGGTGTAGCAGTCTGGGAAGAGTGTCCCATAATCAGTATTGTAGTGAAGCCATCTGGGAAGAGTGTACAACTGTCAGAATCATGGTGAAGCAGTCTGGGGAGAGAGTCCCACAGTCAGAATTGTGGTGTAGCAGTCTGGGAAGAGTGTTCCACACTCAGTATCATAGTGAAGCAGTCTGGGAAGTGTATCCCACAGTCAGTATCATGGTGAAGCAGTCTGGGGAGAGTGTCCCACAGTCAGTATTGTGGTGAAGCAGACTGGGAAGAGTGTCCCACAGTCAGTATTGTGGTGAAGCAGGCTGGGAAGAGAGTCCCACAGCCAGTATTGTGGTGAAGCAGTCCGCGAAGAGTGTCCCACAGTCAGTATTGTGGTGAAGCAGTCCGCGAAGAGTGTCCCACAGTCAGTATCATGGTGAAGCAGTCTGGGAAGGTTGTCCCACAGTGAGTATTTTGGTGAAGCTGTCTGGGGAGAGTGTCCCACAGTCAGTATCACCGGGAAGTAGTCTGGGAACAGTGTCCCACAGTCAGTATCATAGTGAAGCAGTCTGGGAAGAGTGTCCCACAGTCAGTGTTTTTTTTTAGATTAGATTATATTACAGTGTGGAAACAGGCCCTTCGGCCCAACAAGTCCATACCGCCCCGCCGAAGTGCAACTCACCCATACCCCTACATTTACCCCTTACCTAACACTACGGGCAATTTAGCATAGCCAATTCACCTGACCTGCACATCTTTGGACTGTGGGAGGAAACCGGAGCACCCGGAGGTCCCACAGTCAGTATCATGGTGAAGCAGTCTGGGAAGAGTGTCCCACAGTCAGTCATGTGGTAAAGCAGACTGGGCAGAGTGTCCCACAGTCAGTATCATGGTGAAGCAGTCTGGGAAGAGTGTCCCACAGTCAGTGTTTTTTTTTAGATTAGATTATATTACAGTGTGGAAACAGGCCCTTCGGCCCAACAAGTCCATACCGCCCCGCCGAAGTGCAACTCACCCATACCCCTACATTTACCCCTTACCTAACACTACGGGCAATTTAGCATAGCCAATTCACCTGACCTGCACATCTTTGGACTGTGGGAGGAAACCGGAGCACCCGGAGGTCCCACAGTCAGTATCATGGTGAAGCAGTCTGGGAAGAGTGTCCCACAGTCAGTGTTTTTTTTTAGATTAGATTATATTACAGTGTGGAAACAGGCCCTTCGGCCCAACAAGTCCATACCGCCCCGCCGAAGTGCAACTCACCCATACCCCTACATTTACCCCTTACCTAACACTACGGGCAATTTAGCATAGCCAATTCACCTGACCTGCACATCTTTGGACTGTGGGAGGAAACCGGAGCACCCGGAGGTCCCACAGTCAGTATCATGGTGAAGCAGTCTGGGAAGAGTGTCCCACAGTCAGTGTTTTTTTTTAGATTAGATTATATTACAGTGTGGAAACAGGCCCTTCGGCCCAACAAGTCCATACCGCCCCGCCGAAGTGCAACTCACCCATACCCCTACATTTACCCCTTACCTAACACTACGGGCAATTTAGCATAGCCAATTCACCTGACCTGCACATCTTTGGACTGTGGGAGGAAACCGGAGCACCCGGAGG
>NW_025190995.1:2541-3459 GCF_004010195.1 Chiloscyllium plagiosum
AGTGTCCTGCAGTCAGTATTGTGGTGAAGCAGACTGGGAAGAGTGTCCCAAAGTCAGTATCATGGTGAAGCAGTCTGGGAAGAGTGTCCCACAGTCAGTATTGTGGTGAAGCAGACTGGGAAGAGTGTCCCAAAGTCAGTATCATGGTGAAGCAGTCTGGGAAGAGTGTCCCACAGTCAGTATCGTGGGGAAGTAGTCTGGGAAGAGTGTCCCACAGTCATTATTGTGGTGAAGCAGACTGGGAAGAGTGTCCCATAGTCTGTATCATGGTGAAGCAGTCCGGGAAGAGTGTCCCACAGTCAGTATCGTGGGGAAGTAGTCTGGGAAGCGTGTCCTGCAGTCAGTATTTTGGTAAAACAGTTTGGGAAGAGTGTTCCACAATCAATATCATTGTGAATCAGTCTGGGTAGAGTGTCCCACAGTCAGTATCATGGTGAAGCAGTCTGGGAAGAGTATCCCACAGTCAGCATCGCTGGGACATAGTCTGGGAAGACTGTCCCACAGTCAGTATCATGGTGAAGCAGTCTGGGAAGTGTGTCCCACAGTCAGTACTGTGATGTAGCAGTCTGGGAAGAGTGTTCCACAATCAGTATCATAGTGAAGCAGTCTGGGAAGAGTATCCCACAGTCAGTATTGTGGTGAAGCAGTCTGGGAAGAGTGTCCCACAGTCAGTATTGCGGGGAAGTAGTCTGGGAAGAGTGTCCCACAGTCAGTATCATGGTGAAGCAGTCTGGGAAGAGTATCCCACAGTCGGTATTGTGGTGAAGCAGTCTGGGAAGAGTGTCCTGCAGTCAATTCATGGTGAAGCAGTCTGGGAAGAGTGGACCAAAGTCAGTCTCATGGTGATGCAGTCTGGGAAGAGTATCCCACAGTGAGACAAGTGAGACATCAGAGAAAGTGTATAAATTCATTGGCCAG
>NW_025190996.1:0-725 GCF_004010195.1 Chiloscyllium plagiosum
AGAGGAGAAGGTTTGAAGCGATAAGGGCCAAACGCAGGCAAATGCGACACATATAGTATAAGAATCATGGTCAGCATTGATGAGTTGGAGTGAAGGTCCTGTTTCCGTGCTCCATGACTCTGTATCCAGTTAAAGAGGAGGAGACTACTGAGATAAGACATGTTGTAGACACTGAAGCAGGTTACAGCGATAGGGATGGTAGGCTGGAATGCAGTACGTTTCAAATTAGTGAAGTGACTATAAGGAAGGGAGGAGGTTACAAAGACAGCAACTGTTATAGGATTTAAAAAGTTATTGAAGACATTGGTCACCAAGATATGACATAGATTCAGTGTTGCACTGTGGTTAGTCGTAGTACAACAGACCTTACATTATGGGCAGGGATTGAGCCTGGGGGGCATGTCTGTATCGTGCTCCCCTCTGGCACTATATCCATGTCATGTCTAGTTTGCCGATGATTGGATCCCTCTCATTGCTCTCTGCTTTGTGCACTGTGACTGATCTTACCTTGCTGCAGGATTTATTGAAGGCTCCAGATCTCCCTGTCCTTTGTCTCTCTGGCTGATCAACCATCTTCAATGTGATGATTGACGAGACACCCAGTAGTTGGGAAGTCTATTGAGTCAGGACCTTCCTGAGCACGTGTAGGAGACAAAGAGTTAGACAGAATGGGAAATTAGACTGATGCTGTGAGGGTTACACATGGAAAATGGCACTGTGTCCCA
>NW_025190996.1:1473-3459 GCF_004010195.1 Chiloscyllium plagiosum
GAATAGGTATGTGACAGGACATTGTGGGAAAGAGTAATTTATGTCTTTTTTTCGCATGGACAAGGTCTCTGCAATAAGGTAGAAGGATTTGTGACACAGAGATAAAAGAAATTTAGACACCAGGGAGACATGGTTACAGGGCGAACAAAAGGTGAACATAAGTATTCAATAGCTCACAACCTTGCAGAAACTCAGGCAAAATGCGTAACGAGAACTATAATGGATAACAAAGGCATTACAGAGAAAGCATTTGGCCGCAGATCAAGAAGTAGAGTCGGAATGTAAATTCTGGCTACTACTTGCCAAGGACAGAAAAAGTAGAACAGTTTTAGCCACCGAACAGCATTTCATTGCACATCACTGCATTAAACAGGAATTAATTGGAATTTCTTAGCAAATATATTGTGGTAATTTTGGGAAACTTCAATATTCGCATAATCTGGGTCAATCACACTGACAACAGTGATAGTGGAAGGGGAGTACAGAGAATTTTTTTTCAGTGTTTCTTTAAATAACACATTGTGCAACCAGCTAGGGACGTAACTATGTCAGATCGCTGGTTGTGTGATGAAACTTAGTGAATGAGTAATGTCACCTGGAGAGATCCTCCGGGAAATTGTGATAAAGTGCAGTTTAAAGAAATATAAAGTTTTAGAGTGAATCACAGAAAGGACGAGTTACAATGAAAAACAAAAATAGCCAATTGCGTAAATTTGACAGGAGAAGTGACCAAGGTAAACAGGCTAAACAGACTGAAACATGTGTCTGTAAATGAACAGTGGAAAACATTTGAAGGAACAGTGTACATCACTCAAAAAAGTACATTCCATCGAAACAGACAAAACCTCAACACGAAACTCACTCCTGTCCCTCACTCAGGACAAAATGGATCTTATTAGATTATGAGGCAAACCAGATCAGCAAAACGTGCTTAAAATCCAGAAGTGAGAGCGTGTTTTAAGAGTAAGTTTTAAAGGGATCGCAAAGGGTCTGCTCGCAGCAGGAGGGATTATGAGGCAAACCAGATCAGCAAAACGTGCTTAAAATCCAGAAGTGAGAGCGTGTTTTAGGAGTAAGTATTAAAGGGATCGCAAAGGGTCTGCTCGCAGGAGGAGGGCAGGTGGAACGGGAATCATTGTCAGGGTTTAATGACGTGACAGGAACAGGGAGAGATGAAGGTGCTGGAGGTGGTGAGTGTGTTACAGAGAGTGGCCAGGACCTGAACGGTGTTACAAAGCCAGTACAGATTGCTGCAGCTGGAGGGGTTTGCAGAGATAGGGAGGGACATTGGAGGGAGAGGATCAACCAGCTGCTCATCCAAAACCATGTCAGTGGCCACAGGATTTTTCGTACACATTATTGACCATCCTCAGGCCATAGGATTACTCACACACAGTATTGACCATCCTCAGCCCACAGGCGCATTTACATAAAGTATTTACGAATTACAGGCCAGAGGATAATTCACACACTGTATTGACCGTCCTCAGGACACAGGATTATTCACAGATAGTATTGACCATCCTCAGACCACAGGATTATTCACACACAGTTTTCAGCATTCACAGCGCACAGGATTATTCATACTCTATTGACCAGGCACAGGCCACAGTATAACTAACAAACAGAAATGACCATGCAGAGACCACAGATTATTAACACACAGCATTGACCATCCACAGGCCACATTATTACTCACACACAGTATTGACGATTCACAGGCCACAAGTTTATTAACACACAGTATTGACCATTCTCAGGCTGCAGGATTATTCATACACAGTATTGCCCATTCATAGGTCTCAGGATTATTCACACACAGTACTGAATATCCTCAAGGCACAGGGTTATTCCCACACAGTATTGACTATTTTCAGGCCACAGGCTTATTACCACACAGCATTGACCATCATCAGGCGACCGGATTAGTCACACACATTATTGAACATCCTTAAGCAACAGGATTATTCACACACAGTATTGATC
>NW_025190997.1:0-3459 GCF_004010195.1 Chiloscyllium plagiosum
AGAAATTGTGAACTGCTACTGTATGTTCTATGACATTGAGAATGTGTGCACTGTTACTGTACGTTCTATGTTATTGAGAAAGTGTGAACTGTTACTTTACGTTCTGTGATATTGAGAAAGTGTGAACTGTTACTGTACATTCTATGATATTGAGAAAGTGTGAACTGTGACTGTGCATTCTATGATACTGAGAATGTGTGAACTGCTACTGCATGTTCTATGATATTGAGAAAGTGTTAACTGCTACTGTGCATTCTATGATACTGAGAATGTGTGAACTGCTACTGTATGTTCTATGATATTGAGAATGTGTGAACTGCTACTGTATGTTCTATGATATTGAGAATGTGTGAACAGTTACTGTACGTTCTATGATATTGAGAAAGTGTCAACTGTTACTTTACGTTCTGTGATATTGAGAAAGTGTGAACTGTTACTGTAAGTTCTCTGATGTTGAGAATGTGTGAACTGTAACTGTGCATACTATGATACTGAGAATTTGTGAACTGTTACTCTACGTTCTGTGATATTGGAAATGCGTGAACTGTTACTGTATGTTCGATGATGTTGAGAATGTCTGCACTGTTACTGTGCATTCTATGATACTGAGAATGTGTGACCTGCTACTGTATGTTTCATGATATTGAGAATGTGTGAACTGTTACTGTACGTTCTATGATGTTGAGAATGTGTGAACTGTTACTGTACGCTCTATGATATTGAAAAAGTGTGAATTGTTGCTGTATGTTCTGTGATATTGAGAATGTGGGAACTGTTACTGTATGTTCTGTGATACTGAGAATGTCTACACTGTTACTGTGCATTCTATGATACTGAGAATGTGTGAACTGCAACAGTATGTTCTATGATATTGCTACTGCATTTTCTATGATATTGAGAAAGTGTGAACTGTTACTGTGCATTCCATGATACTGAGAATGTGTGAACTACTACTGTATGTTCTATGATATTGAGAATGTGTGAACTGTTACTGTACGTTCTATGACATTGAGAATGTGTGAACTGTCACTGTACGTTCTATGATGTTGAGAATGTGTGAACTGTTACTGTATTTTCTATGATATTGAGAATGTATGAATTGTTACTGTATGTTCTGTGATATTGTGAATGTGTGAACTGTTACTGAATTTTCTGTGATATTGTGAAAGTGTGAACTGTTACTGTACATTCTATGATATTGAGAAAGTGTTAACTGTTACTGTGCATTCTATGATACTGAGAATGTGTGAACTGCTACTGTATGTTCTATGATATTGAGAATGCGTGAACTGGTACTGTATGTTCTATGATATTGAGAATATGTGAACTGTTACTGTACATTCTATGATATTGAGAAAGTGTGAACTGTTACTTTACGTTCTGTGATATTGAGAAAGTGTGAACTGATACTGTACATTCTCTGATATTGAGAAAGTGTGAACTGTTACTGTATGTGCTGTGATATTGAGAATGTGTAAACTGTTACTGTACATTCTATGATATTGAGAAAGTGTGAACTGTTACTGTATGTTCTGTGATATTGTGAATGTGTGAAATGTTACTGAATTTTCTGTGATATTGTGAATGTGTGAACTGTTACTGAATTTTCTGTGATATTGGGAATGTTGAACTGCTACTGTATGTTCTATGATATTGAGAATGTCTGCACTGTTACTGTACATTCTATGATACTGAGAATGTGTGAACTGTTACTGTATGTTCTGTGATACTGAGAATGTCTGCACTGTTACTGTATGTTCTATGATATTGAGAATGTGTGAACTGTTAGTGTGCATTCACTGATATTGAGAATGTGTGAATTTTCACTGTGCGTTCTATGGTGTTGAGAATGTGTGAACTGTTGCTGTATATTCTGTCATATTGAGAATGTGTGAACTGTTACTGTATGTTC
Organism: Chiloscyllium plagiosum; assembly: GCF_004010195.1. Classification (NCBI taxonomy): domain Eukaryota; kingdom Metazoa; phylum Chordata; class Chondrichthyes; order Orectolobiformes; family Hemiscylliidae; genus Chiloscyllium; species Chiloscyllium plagiosum. The sequence goes on from NW_025190997.1 coordinate 1,913, forward strand.
TGTCATACCGAGAAAGTTTGAGCTGTTACAGTACGCTCTGTGAGATTTAGAATGTGTGATCTGTTACTGTACATTCTCTGATATTGAGAATGTGAACTGTTACTGTATGTTACGTGATACTGAGAATGTGTGAACTGTAACTGTCCATTCTATGATACTGAGAATGTGTGAACTGCTACTTTATGTTCAATGATATTGAGAAAGTGTGAACTGTTACTGTGCATTCTATGATACTGAGAATGAGTGAACTGCTTCTGTGTGTTCTATGATATTGAGAAAGTGTGAATTGTTACTTTATGTTCTGTGATATTGACAAAGTGTGAACTGTTACTGTATGTTCTATGATATTGAGAATGTGTGAACTGTTACTGTACATTCGATGATATTGAGAATGTATCAACCGTTGCTGTATGTTCTGTGATACTGAGAATGTCTGCACTGTTACTGTGCATTCTATGATACTGAGAATGTGTGAACCGCTACTGTATGTTCCATGATATTGAGAATGCGTGAACTGTTACTGTGCATTCTCTGATATTGAGAATGTGTGAACTGTCACTGTACGTTCTATGATACGAGAATGTGTGAAATGTTAATGCACACTCTGTAGTATTGAGAATGTGTGAACTGTTACTGTATGTTGTGTGATACCGAGAAAGTGTGAGCTGTTACAGTACGCTCTGTGATATTGAGAATTTGTGATCTGTTACTGTACATTATGTGATATTGAGAATGTGTGAACTGTTACTGTATGTTCTGTCATACCAAGAAAGTTTGAGCTGTTACAGTACGCTCTGTGATATTTAGAATGTGTGATCTGTTACTGTACATTCTCTGATATTGAGAATGTGAACTGTTACTGTATGTTATGTGATACTGAGAATGTGTGAACTGTGACTGTCCATTCTATGATACTGAGAATGTGTGAACTGCTACTGCATGTTCTATGATATTGAGAAAGTGTGAACTGTTACTGTGCATTCTATGATACTGAGAATGTGTGAACTGCTACTGTATGTTGATTGATATTGAGAATGTGTGAACTGGTACTGTATGCTGCTACTGTATGTTGTATGATATTGAGAATGTGTGAACTGGTACTGTATGTTCTATGATAATGAGAATGTGTGAACTGTTACTGTACATTCTATGATATTGAGAAAGTGTGAACTGTTACTTTACGTTCTGTGATATTGAGAAAGTGTGAACTGTTACTGTACATTCTATGATATTGAGAAAGTGTGAACTGTAACTGTATGTGCTATGATATTGAGAATGTATGAACTGTTACTGTACATTCTATGATATTGAGAAAGTGTGAACTGTTACTGTATGTTCTGTGATATTGAGAATGTGTGAACTGTTACTGAAATTTCTGTGATATTGAGAATGTGTGAACTGTTACTGTATGTTCTATGATATTGGGAATGTGTGAACTGTTACTGTATGTTCTGTGATATTGAGAATGTGTGAACTGTTACTGTGCATTCTATGGTACTGAGAATGTGTGAACCGCTACTGTATGTTCCATGATATTGAGAATGTGT
>NW_025190998.1:0-3459 GCF_004010195.1 Chiloscyllium plagiosum
GGTCCAACCCGTCCATGCCGACCCGATATCCTAGCCTACTCTAGACTCTTTTTCATACACTTGTCCCATCTCCCTCCAAACCTTCCCATTCATATACCCATTGAACTACATTTTTAATGTTGCAATTGTACCAGCCTCCACCACTTCCTCTGACAGTTCATTCCATTCATGTACCACCCTCTGAGTGAACAAGTTGCCCCTTACGTCTCTTTCATATCCTTCCCCTCTGACACTAAACCTATGCCCTCTAGTTCTGGTCTCCCCACCCAAAGGAAAAGACTTAGTCTATTTATCCTATCCATGCCCGTCATGATTTTATAAACCTCGATAAGGTCACCCCTCAGCCTCTGATGCTTCAGGGAAAACAAGCCCAGCCTATTCAGCCTCTCCCTGCAGCTCAAATCCTCTAACCCTGGAATCCTCCTTGTAGATTATTTCTGAACCCTTTCAAGTTTCACAACATCCTTCCGATAGGAAGGAGACCAGAATTTCATGCTATATTCCAACAGTGGCCTAACCCATGTCCAGTCCAGCCCTCTCAATGCCTATACCCAAAACTCTGACCAATAAAGGAAAGCATACCAAACGCTGCCTTCATTATCTTATCCACCTGCCACTCTACTTCCACTGAGCTACGAACCTGCACTTCAAAGTCTCTTCGTTCAGCAACTCTCCCTCGGACCTGACCATTAAGCGGATAAGTCCTGCTCAAATTTGCTTTCCCAAAATGCAGCACCTCGTGTTCATCTAAGTGGAATAGAATTGAAGGTTTTGGGGTGTTTTTGAAACATGCCAGTCACGCATACATGGAAGTGAGTTACACGTTGGAATCTAATCGAGAGAGTTCTGGGTGATTCATATCGTCCCGACAGTGGGGAAACAAGCCCTTCAGCCCAACAAGACCACACTGACCCTCAGAAGAATGACCTATCCAGACCCATTTCCCCACATTTACCCCTGACTAATGCATCTCACCAACACATCCCTGAATACCATGGGCAATTTTAACAGGGTTTGGATTGGATGGTTAATATACAGACTGATGGTTAATACAGACTGGATACAGACTGGAATCTAATCAAAACGATTGAATTTGCTAATGTACAGAGTTCCTTAAAATCGGAAATCAGTTACAGATTGGAATTTTATCAAGGGGATTCGGGACAATTATGTGTACAATAACAGATATCCCAAAGTGAGTTACAGACTGGAATCTAATCGAGGGTTTCAGGGTGGTTTATATGCAGATTAACAGGTAGCCCGGAGTGAGTTATGGAGTCATAGAATCATAGAGACGTACAGCATGGAAACAGACCCTTCGGTCCAACCTGTCAATGCCGACCAGATATCACAACCCAATCAAGTTCCACCTGCCAGCACCCAGCCCATATCCCTCCAAACCCTTCCTATTCATATTCCTATCCAAATTTCTCTTAAATGTTGCAATTGTACCAACCTCCACCACTTACTCTGGCAGCTCACTCCATACACGTACCACCTTCTGCGTGAAAAGTTGTCCCTTAGGTCTCTTTCATATCTTTCCCCTCTCAAACTAAACCTATGCCCTCTAGTTCTGGACTCTATTACCCAAGGGTAAACCTCGATAAGTTCACCCCTCAGCCTTCGACACTCCAGGGAAAACGGCCCCAGACTGTTCAGCCTCTCCCTGTAGCGCAAATCCTCCAACACTGGCAACATCCTTGCAAATCTTTTCTGAACCCTTTTCAAGTTTCACAACATCTTTCCGATAGGAAGGGGACCAGAATTGCACGCAATATTCCAAGAGTGAAAGAACCCATGCCCTGTACAGCCGCAACATGACCTCGCAACTCCTGTACTCTGTACTCTGACCAGCAAAAGGAAAGCATACCGAACGCCTTCTTCACTATCCTATCTACCCACGATTCCACTTTCAAGGAATTATGAACCTGCGCTCCAAGGTCTTATTGCTCAGCAACACACCCTAGGACCTTACCATTAAATGTAGAAGTCTTGCTAAGATTTGATTTCCCAAAATGCAGCACCTCACATTTATCTGAATTAAACTCCATCTGTCACTTCTCAGCCCATTGGCCCATCTGGTCCAGACCCTTTTGTAATCTGAGGAAACCCTCTTCGCTGTCCACTACACCTGCAATTTTGGTGTCATCTGCAAACTTACTAACTGTACCTCTTATGCTCGCATTGAAATCATTTATATAAATGACAAAAGGTAGAGGGCCCAACACTGATCCTTGTGGCACTCCACTGGTCACAGGCCTCTAGTCTGAAAAACAACCCTCCACCACCACCCTCTGTCTTCTACCTTTGAGCCTTCTGTATCTAAATGGCTATTTCTCCCTGTATTCCATGAGATCTAACCTGCTAATCAGTCATCCATGGGGAACCTTGTCGAATGTCTTACTAAAGTTCATATGGATCACATCTACTGCTCTGTCCTCATCAACCTTCTTTGTTACTTCTTCAAAAAACTCAATCAAGTTTGTGAGACATTATTTCCCACGCACAAAGCCATGTTGACTATCCCGAATCAATCCTTGCCTTTCCAACTTCATATACATCCTGTCCCTCAGGATTCCCTCCAACAACTTGCCCACCGCCGAGGTCAGGTTCACCGGTCTATAGTTCCCTGGCTTGTCTTTACCGCCCTTCTTAAACATTGGCACCACGTTTGCCAAACTCCAGTCTTCCGGCATCTCTCCTGTGACTATCGATGATACAAATATCTCAGCAAGAGGCCCAGCAATCACTTCTCTAATTTCCCACAGAGTTCTCAGGTACACCTGATCAGGTGTTGGGGATTTATCCACCTTTAACCATTTCAAGACATCCAGCACATCCTCCTCTGTATATCTGCAACATTTTGCAAGATATCACCATCGAATTCCCTACTGTCTATATCTTCCATATCCTTTTCCTCAGTAAATACTGATGCAAAATATTCCTTTAATATCTCCCCCATTTTCTGTGGCTCCACACAAAGGCCGCCTTGCTGATCTTTGAGGGGCCCTATTCTCTCCCTAGTTACCCTTTGTCCTTAATATATTTGTAAAAACACTTTGGGTTCTCCTTAATTCTATTTGCCAAAGCTATCTCATGTCCCAGTTTTGCCCTCCTGATTTCCCCCTTAAGTATACTCCAACTTCCTTTATCCTCTTCTAAGGATTCACTCGAAATATCCTGTCTCTACCTGACATATGCTTCCATCTTTTTCTGAATGAAACCCTCAATTTCTTTAGTCAGCCAGCATTCCCTATAACTACCAGCCTTCCCTTTCAGCCCTGACAGGAAATTACAGCCTGGAATCTAATCGCCGGGTTCAGGGTGCTTTATATACAGAATAACATAGCCCGGAGTGAGTTACAGCCTGAAATCGAATCGAGGGGTTCAGGGTGGTTTATATACTGAATAACAGTTAGCCCGGAATGAGTTACAGCCTGGAATCGAATCGAGGGGTTC
>NW_025190999.1:0-3459 GCF_004010195.1 Chiloscyllium plagiosum
GTTATCTAGATCAATGATTTGGATGAGGATGTTTAAGGCATGATTATAAAGTTTGCAGATACACTAAAATAAGTGAGGAAGGTTCTCAGCAATTGCAACAGGGCGTGGATCAGCTGGGGAATTGGGCTGAGAAATGGCAAATGGAGGTTAATACAGACAAGGGCGAGATCGAGCATTTCGGAAAGTCACATCAAGACAGGGGTTTCGTGGTGATAGGTACGGCCTGAAGGAGTGTGGTGGAACAGAGGGACCTTGGATTCCATGTGCACGGTTCTCTGAAAGGGGAGTCACAGGTAGACTGGGTAGTGAAGAAGGCTTTTGGCACAATGAGCCCTTCATCAGTCAGGACATGGAATATCGAAGTTGGGAAGTTATGTTGTAGTTGTGCAGGTTGTTGGTGAGGCCGCACTTGGAATATTGTGTTCAGTTTTGGCCACCTTGCAATACAAAGGATGTTATTAAACTGAAAAGAGTGCAGAAGGAATTTACAAGGATATTGCCAGAATTCAACTAGACGGTTATAGAGAGAGGTTGGACAAGCTAGGACATTTTCTTTCGTGTGTATGAGACTGAGGGGTGTCCTTATAGAGGTGTATAAGATCATGGGAGGCATGGATAAGATGAATGTACTCAGTCTTTATCCAAGGCTTGGGGAATCGAGGATGAAAAGGCATCAGTTTAAGGTGAAAGGGGAAAGATGAAAAGGGAACCTGGCGGACAATGTTTTTATCCAGAGTGTATATACATACGGAATGAACTACCCGCGCAAGTGGTCAAGGAGTATACATTTAATAACATTTAAAAGGCACTTGGACAAATACATGAAGAGGAACGTATTGGAAGGATATGGGTCAAGTGCAGGGAAACGGGGTTAGTGTGGATGGACCAGGTTGGACCAAAGAGCCTGTCTCCGTGCTGGAGAACTCTGTGACTCTATGAACATACACAAGTGTCCCATGATACAGAAGCGGCTAAAGCAATAGGAACACGAGCCGGTACAAATGTGAAACAGTCCTGCAGAATTTGGCAGGAAGCCAGCCTGGCCGTGCTGCGAAGGATTCCTGGTGCAGGAGCTGTGGTGAGAAGCCCATAGAGAACTGGGAAAGGAAGCTGGAAAGCTCACCCCACTGCCGATAGCCTGGAGGATCCCCGGCTGCGATAAGGCAGCTGGGATCCGGTCACCCCAGGGAAACCTGCAGGCTGTGACAGAGCTAGGTCTACTACACAATGAGCAGGACAGAAGGTTGCAGGAAAATCTCACCCACATGGGACTACTCCAGTTACAATTGGGAAGAGCCCAATCCAGTGAAAGGAGGGTCTCTGGGGAAGGGGAGGCAGCCTCAGGTTACCTGGGCAATCTGGAAGGACAGTGTATGAGCTCCAAGCAGCTGCATGGGTCCTGTACACCTGCAACACGGAGCAACACACATCAGGCCCCAGCAGGAGGTACCAGGAGCACATACAATCCCGAGGGAACCAGGGCTCCTTCCAGAGTGGGATAATGTGTGCCTTTGGTGTTCTACCTCCCCAGGGAGGTAATGACAGGCTCCACACTGACACATCCACACCCGCGCACAGATGGGAACTCCCACTGCCTTTCTCCCAGGTAACTGCACCTTTTGACCCACAGCCGAACTTAGATTCCATGAATCCTCTGGTTACAGTGTCAGACAGCTGATGACAATAGCCATTCCAGCCACCCAGCTGGTGGGCAGCACCAAAAAGGCCACTCTGTTTGATCCTGTCACAAACCCAGATACATTTTCGGATGAGACAGACCGACAGTCTGTCATACACGGACTGGATGCTGACAAACAAACTAAATTACTCACCATGTGACTTTGTCCACCAGGCCATTCAGCCCTCCCTGAGGGACAACAGTGAGGGAGGGGCATCCATGACGAAATGAAGGCAGCGGTCCTCACTGCTCGAGAAAAGTCCCATCCCGGGTTGGTGACAAACAGCGGAAATATTTGTTCCAGGAGAACACCCACACTAACATGTCTTACTGTCAGTTACAGCAGCTCACCAAGGGCTGGGTTAGTAACAGCTGTAAGGACACTTTCGGTGGGACACTGGGCTTGTTGCGAGTGATTCCAATTATCCCAAGTGACAAAGTTAGGCTGGGGATCTTTGAAGTCGAAAGTATCGGAATTATATTTAAAAAGGTATTTGGATGGGTTATCATGATTCCCGCCCACATCCTGTGGCGATAGAGGGGACATTGACAGGGGACACACTTAGGTAAATGTGAAAGAACAGGCCATACCACGGCATTCCTACCGCCTGTCATTGACGAATTTGGCTCCTCTCACATCAAGCTGTGGTCCTAACCGCACTCACCTTGATATATCTCGGGATAGCGGTGGTTAGGATTGCAGGCTGCAACAGATGGGTACGATCATGGTGAATCATGCCTGGGGCTGGAAGTAGATGAACTCCCCGGGTGATCACCTTAGTTTCATTCATTTGCAGCGTTTGAGTGTTCCTGGCTGGGCCCAGTATTGATTGCCTGTCCATAACTGCTCGGGAGCTGGTTTTGGTTGTGAGCTGCCGCCTTGAACTGTTGCAGGTGGTGGACCCACAATGTCCTTAGGGAGGGAATTCCAGGAGTTTGAGCCAGCAGGTCTCATTCCCTTGCATTTATTCTGCTCACTGGATGTTGGCTATGCATCCCAATTCTGTATGGATTCTCAGAACGGAATATGTTTTGTCGAAACAGTTAGTAGTGCCACAGTCACTCAGTGGTTAGCACTGTTACCTCACAGGGCCAGAGACCTGGGTTTGATTCCACTCTTGAGCGACTGTCTGTGTGGAGTTTGTACATTCTACCTTCATCTGCATGGGTTTTCTCCCACTGTTCAATGGTGCACATTTTTGACAGATTGCCCATAGTGTCGAGGGATATTCAGGTTAGCTGGAATAGCCATGGGAAATGCAGGGTTTCAGGGATATCATCAGGGGATGGATCTGAGTTGCATTCTCTTCAGAGGGTCATTGTGGACTCGATGGGCTGAAGGGCCTGTTTCTGCTCTGTAGGTATTCTATTATATCACTTATCAGCCATATGACAATCGGTTTGACCAATGTACAAAATGGCTTTCGCTCAAACAGCAGGCTCCTCTGACAACAAACATAACCAGCTTTTAAAGTTAGGTTTGTAATTCATTGTATAAGCTTCTTTCCATTCAAAAGACTGGGTGGGGGAGGAGGAATGGGTGAAATGTTGCGGCCTCCTTTCTAAAACACAGATAGACAGCCAAGAGATGCTGGGTATATTGGACAAGTTATACTCCCAAACCACAAAAGCCAGACAGCAGCCAGATGGTTATCCCATTAGCATAATGTCAAAGGCAACAGTTCCCCTGGGCAGACATATCCCTAACAATGTCTCCACCAAACAAAAGAGGGCCCAGATAGGAAGGTACCGGGTCCTGCTACACAAAGAAACTAACAGGA
>NW_025191000.1:0-1762 GCF_004010195.1 Chiloscyllium plagiosum
TGATGACCCTACAGTGATCTCTGAGTCAAAACTAATTACAGATTTGTTTAAAAAATCATATATCTCTACTGTCTATTTCCTGTTAGCGACAGCATCCCTGTTCCTATGCAGCAGTTCAGGGGGGTTGAATGGCCTCGTTTTTGGCTTTGTAATGTACTCAACGAGCTGAATTACTTCATCCTATATTCCTGTGTAATTCTTTGGAGGGGCAGAATGGTCTCCTCCCGTCTCATTGTAACGAGCCAGTCTGGTTGAATGGGATGGTCGTCTACCCTGTAATCGCATTCAGAGGTGGATTGAGGGAACAACACATTGGATATGGTCAGCAGTATATCTCTGTAACAGCATCGAGGGGTGGATTGAGGGAACAACACATGGGATAGGGGCAGCAGTATATTCCTGTAACGGCCGGGAGGGTGGATTGACGGAACAACATGTTGGAAAGGGGCAGCAGTTGGCCATTTAGCAGCACCATTCAGAATGCTCATGGCTGATCTGAGTGTGTTTGACCATCCGTCTCCTGCCTATTCACAATAAACATTGACTCTCCTGCCCGGCAAACATCAGTCAAGCTCAAACTAAAATATCTTAATTTACCGAGTCTTCACTACTCCCTGAAGATGAGGACAGATTGCAGAACTGTAAAGGGAAAGGGACATCCTTCTTTCATTGTGGGACACATTTTTAAAAAAACTATGTTGACCTCATATCAAATCACTGCCCCTTTTCGGATATAGTGGTACAATAACTGGGAATAGCCATTAACTATTCTGCCCTCCAATCTTTTCCCACATAACCACTGACTGTTTCAAAGCAAATATGCTGCTGCTGCTGTCTCAGGAAGAGAATATCTGATAGCATAACACTACACGAGCATTAAAAAAAGGAGCAAAATTAGACCATTTGGCCTATCGAGTCTGATATACCATTCAGTCATTTCTAATATTTTCCTCAATATCATTCTCCTACCTTGTCCCTAGAATCCTTGATCTCCTTATAAATCAAAAACTTATTTATTTTTGCCTTAATGGCACTCGTGTCTGTGTCTTAATGTGCGTTTATGTGTGTGTGTGTGTACATGTGCTTGTTATTTTTGTATTTGTGTGACTATGTCCGTCTGTCTTAGTTTCAGACTGTGTGTTTCTATCTGTGTTTGTGTCTATTTGTGTGTGACTGCTTATGCCTTTGTGTGCTTCTGCGTGTGTGCATTCTTATATCCTTGTATGCATTGTGCATGTTAGTATATTGGGGTATTTACCAATACGCCCATGTATTTCACTGCCTGCATCTCTGTTCAATAGGGTATCTGTTCTTCTGCGAGTGAGAGAGATGAAGTTGGAACTGACAGTAGGTTTGAATTGAGAATTGTTCTTTATTGAACACTACTCCTTATTCGGTTGGTAGGACGTGGGTGTTTCAGATACTCCACAAAAGGTCTCCTGGTCCTCTCCGGCTCTTTCCAGGTTCCTCCCCTCATATCAAGGTAGGGAGATGAGGGAACTGATATCCGGCACTCCACCACCCGGCGTGGCCCTTTCTGTCCTATTCCAGGCTGTTTCTCGTGGAATGGGAGAAAGGGAGAGAATGAGTGAGGGTGAGAGTGGATGGCCCTGCTGCTAGTGCTGGGTTAGGTGAGGTGTGACATGGTGAGGTGGCCGGAGGGAGACTGTCCATATTGTTGTATCCATGTAGTGCTATTAGTGTGCGGGGCTATTGCATCAGGGACAGAAAATGTGAGGGAGGGAAGGTGCTGAATTCAGCA
>NW_025191000.1:1850-3459 GCF_004010195.1 Chiloscyllium plagiosum
AGGAGAAACAAACTTGTTGTGTTATATATCTGAACCAAAACTGTCGCGCAAATATTTTGCATCATAGGCTCTGGAAATTATATATGCAACTATACTCAAAGGGAAGCTATGACATAATGATATTATCGCTGGGCTCTTAACCCAGAGACCCAGGTAATGTTCTGGGGACATGGTTTCAAATCCTGCCATGGCAGATTGTGGAATTTGAATTCAATAAGTATCTGGAATCAAGGGTTTATGATGATCAGGAATCCATTCTTGATTGTTGGAAAAACTCATCTGGTTCACTAATGTCCTTCAGGGAAGGAAACGGCTGTTCTTACCTGGTCTGGCCTCCATGTCACTCCAGATCCAAGGCAACGCTGTTGATGCTTAACTGCCGTCTGGCATGGCCAGTAAATGCTGGTTATCCAGCTAAGCCCCCATCCTATGAATGAGTAACAAATACTCGTGGGTTCTGCAGTAATAATGGATGGTGTCAAGTTGCATCGTGACTGAGTTAGCTAAGTGACTGCTAATGTTGTGAAAAATAAATTCCATGAGTGTATATCAGGTAGGTTGAAGAGTATGTTGTGAACCAAACTAGAGAGCAGATCATTTCGGATTTGGAGTTGTGTGATACTGATTAAGGATGATCAGCCATGATCATATTGAATGGTGGTGCAGGCTCGAAGGGCAGAATGGCCTACTCCAGAACCTATTGTCTTTTGTCTATTGACTATTTTCGATTGTGTGGTCGGAAGGACTAATTACTAACCTTGCTCTGAAGCAGCTTTGGAGGAATAGTGACATTAATATGTTGTATTTTACACGGCGTCTGCATTCAGTATGGAATGTTTGAACATTCTGGTCAAACATCATGGAAGCCCAGAGGCTAGAGTGTCAACTTCGCTCCAGTGAATTGGGAAAATACAATATAACATGCAGTAGGAGAACAATGGTTGTTAGACCTATATACTATTACAGTACAGAGACAGGCCATTCAGCCCAAACTGGTCCATTCCAAACAAAATGTCCATTCGCACTAACCCCATTTCCCTGCCATTTCCCTGTATCCTTCTAATCCGTTCCTACCTGTGTATTTGTCCAAATGAATTTTAAATTTTGTAAATGTACCCGCCTCAACCACTTCTGTTGGCAGCTCATCCAATATGCATACCACCCTGTTTGTAAAAGAAATTGCCCCTCAGGTTCCCTTTTACTCTTTCCCCTCTGACATTAAATTGCTGCCCTCTAGTCCGTTATTGCCCAATCCTGGGGGGAAACGACTGAGAGCATTCACTCTATCTATGCCTCCCATGATCTTTTACACTGCTATCAGATCCCCTTCAGCCTCATACATTCTAAAGTAAAAACTCCTAGCTTGTTCAACCTCTCACTATAACTCAGACCGTTGAGTCTTGGCAACAGCCTTGTACATTTCTTCTGCACTCTTTACAGTTTAATAACATCCTTCCTCGAGCAAAGTGAACAAAACTGAACATGACGCAACAAGTATGGACTCGCCAACATCTTGTATAACTGCAACATAACTCCCTAATTTCGATACTCTGTGCTGTGATTGATGAGAGGCCAATGAGCCAAATGCCTTTTTCACTGCCTTGTCTAC
>NW_025191001.1:0-1491 GCF_004010195.1 Chiloscyllium plagiosum
AAGAATATTGAATTATTACCCTCTATTAGAATGCTGACTCAGTTATTGATTTTCACTGCCCAATTCCAACAGCAGACCTTGTCCCAACAATAGTCTTCACTCCTCACCGAGAAGTCGGTGTTTTGGGCAGGAAACTCCATGAAAGGCTTATGCCCGAAACGTTGACTCTCCTACTCCTTGGATATACTGCCTGACCTGCTGTGCTTTTCCAGCGCCACACTTTTTGACTCTGATCTGCAGTCCTCACCTCCTTTTCCCTCGGTTGTCTTGTACAGTTCTGTAAGGTCCCCTCTCAGTCTCCTAGACTGCCAAGAAAAGAAGTTCCAGCTTGTTCAGCCTCTCCTTATAACCCAGACCACTGAGTGCGAGCAAAATCCTTATAAATTCCTTCTGCACTCTTTCCAGTTTAATAACATCCTTCCTCGAGCAAGGTGACCAATACTGAACACATGCTCCAACTGCAGCCTCACCAACCTCCTGTCCAACTGTCCTTTTTTGCGAAGACAGAACTAAAGTATGTATTCAGTTGCTCAACTGTTCCTTTGTCCTCTGTTATACATTTCCCCATTTCTATCTATAGGGACCGACATTTGTCTTCACCAATCTTTTTCTCTTCACGTACTGTAGAACCTTGTAGTGTCAGTCTTCATATTCCCTGCAAGATTACTTTCTTTTTACTGTGTTTTCCACATCTTAATCAATCCCTTGGTCCTTCTTTGCTGAATTCGAAACTGCTTTCAAACATCAGAACTATTATTTTTCTTGGCCAATATCTATGCTTTTTCCTTCAATTGGATGCTATCTAATTTATTTTATAAGCCATGGATTGGCCTGGTTACCCATTTTGCTTTTGTTTCAGTTCCCCCATGATTTCGTTGAATATTTGCCAATGCCTATCTACTGTCACACCTTTAAGCAACTTCCACTAATCTGTGAACGCCAACTCATGCCTTTTATACCTTCATAGTTTCCCTTATTAAAATTCAGCACTCTAGTCTCCAAATCAGCTGGCTCACTCTCCGTCTTGATAAAAAAGCTGTATCATGTCATGGTCACTCTTCCCCAAGGAGTCCCAGGCAGCTAGATTGGCAATGATTCCCTTCTCATTACACAGTACCCAGTCTAGGATGGCCTGCTCTCTAGTTGGTTCATCCACATGTTGGTTAAGAAAACCATCCCATATGTAGGCCAGGAATTCCCCCTAGTAGACATTGTGGATAATTTGATTTGTCCAATCTGGATGAAGATTAAAATCACCCAAGATCGCAGATGTCTCCATGTCCTTAGCTTGTCTAATGTGCTGTTTCAGGAGAAAGTGAGGACTGCAGATGCTGGAGATCACAGCTGAAAATGTGTTGCTGGAAAAGCGCAGCAGGTCAGGCAGCATCCAAGGAGCAGGAGAATCGACGTTTCGGGCATGAGCCCTTCTTCAGGAATGAGGAAAGTGTGTCCAGCAGGCTAAGATAAAAGTTAGGGAGGAGGGACTTGGGG
>NW_025191001.1:2407-3459 GCF_004010195.1 Chiloscyllium plagiosum
TTTTCACAGTAGATGACAGTGCTTCTCCAGCAGTTGGAAGTGAGAGCTGATAGTAGATCGTTCACCCAACACCTTCACTCATAAAAATTTAAGGCTCTCAAAAGATTGACTGATGCTACTCAGTTTAACATCATTTATTGAAAAAAATGGTCGAGTGTTTAAAAAAGGATGTTACAGCAGAAAACTGAGAATGGCTTTATAAAATGGTTAATCTTGCCTGATAAAAGTATCGGAATTCTTGGAGAAAATGGAGGAAACCGTGATTGTAATATGTTTTGATTTTCCGAAGGTGTTTGGTAGCACCCATGCATAAGATTACTGAATAAGAAAGGAGCCTTGGCTTTGTAGGTATTGTATTAACATGGAGAGAGGATCTTTGAAATCCCAATCAGAAAAGTTTGATTAAGAGTTTTATTTTACAAAATGTCAATCTGTGGAGTACCACATAAATCTGTTCTGGGGACAAAAAAAAATACAAAGTATTTTGATGACTTAGATGAGGAAAGTGAGTATATTGTCGGCAAGTTTGCGAATGACTCAAAAATTGGAGCGGAGACAAGTGGTGAGTATGACACAAAAAGAAGTTTGCAGAGGGATACAGATAGGACAAGAGAGTGAACAAGCAGCTTCGCATAATAATGTAATGTGGTTTAATAAATGAGCACAGACATAAACAGTGAAGCTATGTATTTTAACAGGCAACATAGAGATTGAATTCAGAAATCTACAGGGAGTCCGCATCTCCGAACCACAAAAAGTTAGCTTTTAATTTCAACTGTCAATAAAGATGGCAAATGTCATGTTGGGGTTTGTTTAAAAACTAATGGAATATTGAGATTAGGAACAGTCAGATAGAGCAGCTAATGTGTGGCTGAGGAGCTGCTGCAGGGGTTAGGATTCCTATTTATCAATCACTGGGATCTCTTCAGGGATAGAAATGACCTGTATAAGAGGGACCTGAATTGGAAGGGGACCAATATTCTTGTGGGGAAATTTGCTAGCAGTATGCTGAAGGTTCTAAACTAGTAAGGGGGATGGTGGGAACCAACAAG
>NW_025191002.1:0-3460 GCF_004010195.1 Chiloscyllium plagiosum
AGAAAGGGAGGAAAGAGAGAAAGAGAGAAAGAGAATAAGCACTTAAATTCAAAACAATGCAGCTTTAGCAAACTACATCAGAGGTTTGGGAAAGCATGGAAGAGGATGGTTCTAGTTATAATCCATGGTTCAGTAAGGAGATGTTGAAGGTTGTGCAGGCTTTGCCAAAATTTGAAGAAATTGATGTGGAAGCATTTTTCATGATGTCTGAGAGGAATACAGCAACAGAAATGAGGTGGTCAAAAGCAGATTTGACCTTGTCCTTGCAAAGTAAGTTAACAGGTAAAGCACAAGAGATTTATGCATCCCTGTCAGAGGAATATTCTGGGGATTATGATGAGGTGAAAAGGCCAATTCTGAGTGCATGCCAGTTGGCCCTGGAAGCATACAGACAGCGTATAGGAACTTAGAGAAACAGCCTGGACAAACCTATACTGATTTTGGTCGAGAGTGTGGTGCTGGAAGAGCGCAGCAGGCCAGACAACATCTGAAGAGCAGGACAATTGATGTTGAGGGCATAAACCCTTCCTAAACTGATTTTGACAAACAGAACAATGTTGATATGTGGATATGAGTATTCAAGGTTGAGAATACTTACAATGCTCTCAGAGAAATCAGTCTTTTAGAAGAATTTAAAACTTCCTTACCTTCTGGAATCAGAACTCATGTAGAAGGCCAAAAGGCAGCAAAAGCAAGACAAACAGTTATAATGGTTGATGATTATCAACTGATCCATAAACCTTTTTTTCCATCATCCTCAAATGTTTGAGAAGAATCATAAGTTGCTTTTCCAGCAATACATTTTCAGCTCTGATCTCCAGCATCTGCAGACCTCACTTTCTCCAAGAATATTAAGTGGGAGAATGAAAGGAAGGCAGATAGCCAGCAAGGAAATGGACAGTAGGGAAAGTACCAAGAAATCCTTCTCAGTTTAGAAAGGAAATTGCGGAGAGTGGAGTTGAAGTTCGGAAGCTTAAATGTTTCTATTGCAATAATTCGGGCCATGTGAATTCACATAGCGCTACAGGAGTCAGTAAAAATGAGTCAGAAAAGGATAGCACCACAGACCTGGTTGTAACTATAGTTTGTTCTACAATAACATGGTAGTTGCGTTCTTGTGTGACCTCATGTTATAGAAAATCGCACAATAGAAATAACAGGGCCTATGGGAAAAACAGGGTTGGTCGAAACACTAAAAATCAAAACAAAAATAGTAGTTAGCTTAACACAAACGATACCAGAGTCTAAGTCAAGGTTAAACTTATATATTTTAATGAGATAATATAATAAACTTAACACTTTAAGGGATTTCTGAGTTACAGTACTGTATTAAGACAGGGGCTAAGGGTCATCATCAGCATCATCATTACTTTCAGATGCAATTCTGGATGCAGGATTATGATGAAAGAAAATATTTAGTCCAGAAGTGGATGGCTGTGGCTCATTGTCCTCAGATTGTTTCTTGGGGGTTGGCTTAAAAAAGGCATCTAGGTTTTTGCTGCTTTGCCATCTTTCTTCTTTCATCAAGAAGCTGTTCATAGGGTGCCAGATAAGACTTTATGCCATGAACTGCTCTCCTACTGCCGTCTGCATTGTAATCGTTGTCTTCAAGGAGCTGCGACTGTTTCTCAGCTTCCCTCAGAACAGAAGACAAAAGAAATGGAGTGTTCTCATGGTGCTGCATTCTGGACTTCATTGTCTTCACCTCGGGCTTCAATTGCCCCCATAGAAACAAGTTACTGTAGATCAGTCTCCACTTCAAATCCAACTTGCTTTGCAAGAGTGACACAATGTTCTCTGATTGCTGGGAGCTCCTCTGACAGTTCAACACCTTTAAAGTCATGAAGAAAATCTGGGAACAGCTTCCACTAAACTGCATGCGAGCAGTCCTTACTGATATCATCCCTGGCCTCCACAATGATGTCAATAGCATTGTTAATGTTAAAGCTCTTTCAAAATTGAAGCACACTGTCCTCATTATTCCTCTCAGTAGCTGCAATCAGCTTTCTGAATGTGCACTTTAAATAATAAGCTTTAAAAGCTGCCATTGCACCCTGGTCCGTGAGTTGAATGAGAGAGATTGTTTTCAGAGGGAGAAATAACACTTTGATGTTTTCAGAAAGTTTATCTTGGTGCATTGTCCCCAGAATGAGGAGAATCTTGAAATCCAAATCTTTACTCCTGCAAAAATTTCTAAAATCATTCCTTGAAAACATCAACAATAAGGTCAGAAAACACTTGCCCTGTCATCCAACCTCCTTTGCTTGTTATGAAGTAAACACCTCGAGTGGACTTTAAGGTAACCGGCATGGAATCACGTAATAGCCAATGGGAGTTCGTGTTTAAAAAAAAATTTCCCCAACTCACTAATCGCGTTACAGCCAAATTGTGTTGATGAAATGCACGTTATGGGAGAATGACCTGCATAACAGAAGGTCCATGGTGAATTCTGACATTAGTAAAGAGATGTGTAAGGTAGATGAGAGGGATGCAGGATTTTTATAAAAAGGAAACGCGACTGCTTTTTCTTCAGGTGAGATAGCTAAACCTATAATCATACTAACACAATCACCTTTACTGGAGAAAGAATTAATTTTTCCTCCAGAGAATTTAATGGGAGCCCAAAGTATTAATAAATGGGATTGGTGGAGAATATATTATTCCATTATATAAAGTACAAATAGAATGTGATCTGATCTTAGGAGAAGTAATTGCTGGAGAAATAAAAAATATTACTATTGAGACTTACTTCTGGGTAATGATTTGGCAGGACTAAAGATAGTACCTTCAACCGTAATTACAGAATGTTGAAAGGAGGTACAAGAAACAGAACAATTTTAGGAACAGTTCCTGGTATCTTTCCTTCATGTGTGGTTACCAGAGCAATGGTTAAATAAAACCCATCAATATGGGTTAATGTGATACCACAAGCAAATGAAACTGTAGCTGATACTTTCTTAAAGGGTGAAGGTAATCCAGGTGGATTGTTATAGCATTCCTAATTATGACACAAAAAGCAGACCCTTAATTAAATAAATTAGCACAATATTCTGACACTGAAGTAGAGACCAAGGAAGTTGCAAAGTACTGTTAACTTAAGAACAGAATGTTAATGAGGAAGTGGTAACTCTGTCATTAGATCTACAAATAAAGAATGGTTATTGATAATGGTACTGCCCAGCTATCGTAGAGATATATTGTGAGTAGCACATGTGATTCCCATGGTCGGACACGTGTGTATTTGGAAAACTCAGGAGTCCGTAAACAGATATTTTACCTGACCAAAACTGCATAAAGATATGCTGTAATTTTGTAAAACATGCCAAGTTGTAGGTAAAGCACGTGATTAGACCAGCATCCCTGATTCCTATACCAGCTTTTGAGGTCCATTAAAATTGATTAGAGATAAATTGCTAAGCCGAGAAACGAAACTTCAATGTTAGGGTGTGTGTCCACATTT
>NW_025191003.1:0-1512 GCF_004010195.1 Chiloscyllium plagiosum
GCATTTGCATGGGAAAGTGCCATGGGGGAGTGGGGAAGTGTTTGGGGTGATGGAGGCTATCACAGAGGGGATGATCCCTGTGAAATGCTGAGAGTGGACGGGAGGGGAATATGTGTTTGATGGTGCTGTTCTGTTTGAGATGGTGGAAATGGTGGAGGATGATTCTGTGAATGTGGATTCTAGTGCAGTAGGAAGTGAGGACAAGGGGAAGTCCATCATTGTACTGGGAAGGAGGAGATGGAGTGAGGGCGGAAGTGAGCAAAATGCGCCAGTCACAGATGAAGGCTCTGTCCACCGGAGTTAGGGGATTTCTTTTCTGAGCGAAAACCTGGTCATGGAGGAAGCTTCCCCCTGGAATGTGGTATCATCGAACAGAAATGGCAGAGCCAGAGAAACTGGAAAGAGAAGTTACTTTCAACTGATCATGTTTTCAGCCACATACGGAAATTCACCTGAATGATTGAAAAGAGCCAGGCATTTCAATTGCAGATTTATGTCTTATATTCGACTTAAAACGGGATGTGAACATATACTCAGGTAAAGGTCAGTAGATGTGTTGGGGAGACATTTAAGCAGATACATCATAACGCTCATCAATGATTGACTTCTGTCAAAAGGAAGATGATATGAAGATGTGAAGAATAACCACCTGCTCACCCCCACCCCCCGCCCCCACATCCCATGATGCACAAATGCTTGAAGGATAACTAATCAATCACAAACTAAATAATTCAGGTTGGTGAGCTCTTGCATTGGCCACATTTGGGAAGTTTATTTTTGGAATCAGAAGCAGGTTGGTTAAAGTAAAATATAAAGAAAAATATTCGAAAAACTGGCAAGAAATATGAAAAAATAATTCTAGTCTCAAGAGTTTTTCCATGTCAATTATAAAACGTTCATGATGTGTGTGTGAGACCCTTGGAAGAAAGACAGGAAAGTATATATGGGACACCTGGAGGATGTAACTGGGGAACTGGTTTCAGGGAACAGGCAGAGAATTTAAAATAGAATTTTACATAGTTTCTCACAGGGGAAGTCACAAAGTAATTCAATAATATACACAAAACTGTAGTCGGATGAAGGTTTTTGAAAGGCTCTAAAAAAAAAAACGTTTTTTAAAACAGGTAAGAATAATGGTAGACAGGTCAGCGGTAATTCATAGAGAAAGTGAGGACTGCAGACGCTGGAGATCAGAGCTGAAAATGTGTTGCTGGAAAAGCACATCAGGTCAGGAAGCATCCAAGGAACAGGAGAATCGACGTTTCAGGCATAAGCCCTTCTTCAGGAATGAGGAAAGTGTGTCCAGCAGGCTGGATATCTTAGCCTGCTGGACACACTTTCCTCATTCCTGAAGAAGGGCTTATGCCTGAAACGTCGATTCTCCTGTTCCTTGGATGCTTCCTGACCTGATGTGCTTTTCCAGCAACACATTTTCAGCTCTGATCTCCAGCGTCTGCAGTCCTCACTTTCTCTATGAATTACCGCTGACCTGTCTACCATTATTCTTACCTG
>NW_025191003.1:2189-3460 GCF_004010195.1 Chiloscyllium plagiosum
TGGTATGGACCAGAGCTGATCCCCTCAAAGTAAATGGAGAAGGCATTCTCTCGACCCGAGCGTTTTCTTATTTTAAAGGTAAATGTGAGGTGCTGTGTTTCAGATACAATTCGATTGTTCAAAATATTCGACATTAAGCAAAACACAATCTATTCAAACACAGTAGACAAAACATAACGAAAACAAGAGGATCTTGGAATAATTCTTTGGAAAACTTAACAGAATAACAGGTTATTTAACTAACAGGAACTGCTCCAAAGTAGTAACATCCTAGAAACACTCACATGTCGAAAAACAAATTCAGGAAACAGATTGTCTCACATGCAGTTCTCCACTCCAGGAGGAAAGAACATCAAAAACAATTCTGAGAGAAATCTCAGAGAGAGAGAGTGTAGCAGCTGGGAGAGAGTTACTGCCTTCCATCCCTGCTGAGACCCCAGCATTAACTGACAAAAGGTAAAACTAAGAATCCTGGTTCTGGGAGAGTTTTAGCATCACTCCACAGGACCAGGCAGTGGCTGCAAGGGTCACAGGCATGGACTGTATTTACACCATCTATGGCATTTTTGTCGCCTCTCAGAAATGCCTAATCCCACCTAAGCCATTAAATAATGGTCCGATATATGTCAAAGTTAAACATAAATACATAAACCGAAAGAATGCAGCAGGCCTGGTAATCACACACAGATGGCGGCAGGTGTCCAGCAATTCCTACCCTGCCAAAACACAGTAGAATCATCGAGCTTGTGAAGAAAAAGCATCATCTCCCTCCCTCACCTCGAACTTTACAATTGGAGATGTACCATTCACTATTGGTCAGCGATGTCAACATTCCATCCATTTACACTTATGTGAGAAATAAGTGAATGGTCAAAGAAAGAGTAGGGCAGATCAGGGATAGCATAGGGTACTTGTGTGTGGAATCTGAGGAGGTCGGGGAAGCCCAAAATGAGTTGTTTGCTTCTGTCTTTAAGAAAGAAACGAACTTTGTCGTGAATGAAACCTTCGAAGAGCAGGTGTGCATGCTGGAATGGGTAGAGATAGAGGAAGCTGATGTGCTGAAAATTTTGTCAAACATTAAGATTGACAAGTCACCAGGCCCGGACCAGATTTGTCCTCGGCTGCTTTGGGAAACGAGAAATACAATTGCTTCGCCACCTGCGAAGTTCTTCGCATCTTCGCTCTCCACTGGAGTCGTACCTGAGGACTGGAGAGAGGCAAATATAATTCCTCTCTTAAAGAAAGAAAATAGGGAAATCGCCGGCAATTAC
>NW_025191004.1:0-3460 GCF_004010195.1 Chiloscyllium plagiosum
TATGTAACACGTAGCTGGTTGAGATTAACAACAGCATTGAGAACATAACCAAACACCTGCTGGGATATGTAATTTTGCTAGTGATTCCGGAGGTTGTTTTGCTCAGTGATCCCTTCCCTCACACAGGATTTCTGAAGGACCACTCTCCAGCATGACTAAGAAAATGAGTTTCCACCTCAGTTGGGAATTGAATCCCTTCCAGCTGTCCCCGCATTGCCCTGGTTTCTCTTTGTTGTCAGTGTCCTTTTATCTATCCAGAGTCAACGATCAGTTCAAATCGTGCCCACACTGGAACAAGTCCCGTTTTCCCTGTTGTGAATATCTTTTTGTTATTCCTCATTCTTCCATAGAATGTGTGTATCGCTGGTTAGGACAGCGCTTGTTGTTCATCCCGAAATCGTCGCTGCCTCGCTGCCCCAGAAAAAATGGTTTTGGCCAAGGTTTTGAGCGATTGTCTGTGGACAATTTTCACGTTTTCTGCGTGTTCGCGTGGGCTCCCTCCCACAGTGCAATGATGTGCAGGTTACGTGGATCAGCGATTGGAAATGCTGGATAATGGAATAGGTTATGGGCTTTGGGTCTGGTTGGGATGCACTTCACCGGATCGTTGTGGAACCGAAAGACCGAATGGCCTGATTCCCCACAAAGTAGGGATTCTAGGAATGAGGATTAGCTACGTTGTGCTGGCCATGGAATCACAAGTACGCAGGATTGAGTAAAAATGGCAGAATCCCCTCCCGAACGGACTTGAATGAATGTGATTTCAGGAAATTAAAGAAATAATCTCTATTCCTGAGTTCATTTTTGCATTCCAGGTTTTATTCATCGAAATTAAACGACACCAGTTCTGTGTCCCAATGCCCAAGGATGACTAGTTGAGTGAATCACCATAACACCAACGTTTCCAGTTTGAAGTACTTACTGGAAACAAAAAGCAGGTTCTGAGGTGACGCGACCAACAGCAGCTGCTACTGCTGATGTCATAAACACCAACCATAACAGCAAAATCAAAGTTTGAACCCGCTACCGCAAAATTAAGCGTTTAAGACGCTCCAGTTGCAGCACTCAGCTGTCTCAGCAAAGTCCACTGTTGATTGCGATGGTATTCTAAACGGGGACAAGTCTTCTCTTCTCGCTGAATTTGACCAGGATCATTCCTAACCCGAGCAATTCAAGGGCGTTTATAACGTTTTAGAATGACCAAGCGCTCACTGATTGCATCACTGCAGCCAGAGAGTAGTTTTGCGAGCTCATTACCATCCCCCTTTCCAGTTGGATCATCGTAGCTGCGCCACCGTTATTCTGATACCGGGCCTGGGGACTGGGACTGGGACTATATGTGATCGTCTGCAGCAGAGTGTCCTGCGTTTTGTGGGGATACTGGTGATGTAGCCGATGTGAAACGATATTGATTTTGAAGCATACATTTCAACATTATCCTGAACTTTCTCCTGAGACTTTTATGTTTTATAAAAGACTATCAATATCAGTCTCAGTTCGAATCTAATTCATGGCAATACATGCTCTAGACATTTTACTTGATGTGAAACACGATAAGAAGTTGATTTTTTTTTTATTTGGCAACATTCTCTGAGATGATCACATTTACCAGTGGGTGGTTAGTATCTGGAACTCACTGGCTGTAAAGGTGGGAAAGCAGAAACAATCATCGACTGAAGAAATATTCAGATGTGAATTTGTGATACCAAGGTTATTGCCTAAAAGGTGGAAAATGGGATTCGGATTATTCGGTGGTTGTTTTTCAAGGGGTTTCTTCAACACTGTTGTCCTCTTTCGTCTCGTGTCCCCGCTTCTCCCGCGGGAGACTGGAGCTCAATTCCGCCTTGAGGACAGTTTAAATGCTTTAAAACTGTCACTCCATTCCCAAGTGCGGATTATTAATGCATGACTCCACTATTGATGAGGCATATCAAAGGAACGACGGTGATGTCTGAACGAGCGTGGGGAAGGTTTGAAAGCTCCCGGGGAGACAGAGACAGTGAAACGGCAAACAAGTGATCTCAGTAAGCTGCACCTTGTGTCCATGTTGAAATGAAAATGATTTGATACATTTGTTCCGCATTGAAGTGTTTATGAGAAACAGGAAGCTGAACAAGAAACGGTGTATACCGATTCAGATGCGTGTGCCGAAAAATATCCCGCAGCACGAATGAGATCGTGCTGCACAGAATAACGTTTCGAAACATTGAATACAGGCTGATGGACGCAACTTACTTTCACTGGGTTACCAGGCAATGATGACACGGATAGTGCTCACTGTGATGGTACATTGGCTCAGTGGCTATTCCAGCTGTTAGGTTTGTAGGTTGGGTGGCTTGGCTATTTTAAATTGCCATCTCGTATCCACGGAATTTGTAGATAACCGTCGTTAACGCAGGGATAAGGTCAGAAGTTACACGACATCAGGTTATACTCCAGCTGGTTTATTTGAAATCACAACCCAGTTGGCTGTCCCTTCTTCAGTTTCAATATACGGGGAAAGGGAGGGAAGCTAGTACTGGTTGGGATGCTGTTCAGAGGATGGCTACAGACACGATTGTCTGATTTGCTGTTTCTGCACTGGAGGGGTTCTGTGATTGTATTGGAGAGGACACTGATGGCGTTTCCTTGTGTACAAAGACATGAGAAATGATGCTGACGGTGTTTAACAGGGATGTGATTTTGTTCTCTTTGTGTTTTGGAAAATTTGGAACTGTTATCCCTGAACTAAGGAAGACCAAATGGAGGTTTTTCAGCTTATGTGAGGTTTAGAGAGAGTAAGTACGTGAAAAATTCCCTCCTTCAACGAAGTCAACGTTTAGACTTCAGGTACTCAAATCCATCGATGAAGGACAAAGAAATGATGGCAGCAGAGATGTGGACGTGCCAGTGTTGGACTGGGGTGGTGTTGAAAGTCAAACATCACAAACCTCCATGTTATAGTCCGAAACAAGCTTTCAGAGCGCTGCTGCTTGTTCGGGTAGCTATTGGGGCCGAACCATAGGAAATACAATTAATACTAAAACATCAAAGTGACATACAACGGATGCAATGTATTGAACACACTTATATCGCTTTTAAGTCTTTAATCACTTAGAATGGGTTTTACGTTTCGAATCATTTACATGTAAATCCCAGAACTCTTTTCTAGTCACATTCCAGAGATATCTTAAACATTTAATTTTGGAAAGAAGACATATTAGCTCCGACAATGCAAAAAAGGAGTAAGGTTAGAGTCTGGTTGTTTTTAAACCCTTGAGTCAGACCGTTTCTGTTTCCAAAACCGGAATTAATGAAAGGTCACACGGACTGACTGCCAACAGATTATCTGTTTATCGAAGACATATAATATATAAGCAAATGCAAATGTGCAAATGCAAATTCACCCCAATAGATATATATATTTATATTTGTGCGCATTGGAGTCAGAGAGCGTGAGAGATTGAGCGTGTGTGTGTGT
>NW_025191005.1:0-1725 GCF_004010195.1 Chiloscyllium plagiosum
ACTGAAAATGCTGACCCTGTGTCTACCAGAAAAGGTAACTGGTGTAACTTCCCCATATAACATAGAGGTAGGCATCGACTTATAGGCATCATTGTTAGAATGAACATATTGTCCACATTTCGCAATTTCAGAGCTCAATATCGAGGTGGGACATGTCTCAATGCCAATAAGGTTAGTCGAAGTGATTAGCATAATCGAGTCTTCATTGCCAAGCATAAAGGAAGGAGGCTTACCTGTACCTCGTGGGCTGCCCACCTTCACCTCAGCCTTCCCCTCTCAGTCACCCTGCTGTCCAGCCTCCAAGGACGATTGAGGCTGTCTGTGCAGGCACTGTCACACCCAGTGGTTCACTGATACGTAAATAAAGCACCCACCAGATCTACCTTTGCAGGCGCCTCTCCCGCGACCCCTTTCTCTTCCTCTTCCGCAGCTTTCCTCTCTGTCTCTCTCTTTTCCTGCAGTATCTCCCTCCAACAGCTGGGTGACCATGTGCATCATAGTAAGCTGAGCTTTATGTGCTTGCTGTTCCTTCTTTAGTTTCCAACTATCCTTCTCCTGGGTAAGCAATTTTTCAGCATGTATCACATATTGTTCTATCAAATTCAGCTTTCCCGTGTCCCAGGTAATACATGTGTCTTTTACCTTTATCACTATTTCGTCCTTCATTCCATTGATGAAGTTGTTCCACAGGTGTGCTTCATACGGTGTGTGGTCTCAGTCTACTATTGGTGTTATGGACTTCAGTGAGGTGCGTAAGGTACTGGGACACTGTATCACCTTCTCATTGTTTAAACATTGCATTTTTGGTCATGTCCATTTGCACTGAGAATGCCTCCCTACTGGCGGTTGCCAGCGCTGCAACACAAGCATTAATGTCGCCGTTTCCTTCCACTTGCGGGTCAGTTGATCTGCCATGGACGTTTATGGCTGGCCAGTTATACTTGATTTTGGTGACATCAGCACCCAGCTTTCATCCCAAGACAGTTCTCATCGCATGCAATGTGGGATGGAACTCGGTACAGAACTTCGTCACTTCTTTGGTGAACTTATCACCTCCAATTTCGCGTGGGTCAGGCAAATGCCCAGAGGCATTTCCGAAATCTTTCATGGTCCATGGTCGGTGGACCAATACTGGGCACGCTTCTGGACCTGGAACTTCAACCATTGGTGCGTGCAGAACTATCTGGTAAGATGATCATACGCCAATACTCTCACTGCCTGACTCATCATTCGTCATGGGGTGATCGAGGTATGGTATGCAATCAGTGATTCAGCAGATTCTGAAGCGGCTGTCGCTAAATTGGGATCTTCACCAGGCAGAGCTCGACGGGGGCTTTTGGTCTGGGAGGGTAGCCGTCAATGTCAGGATCTGAAACAGATTAAGGCACTGTTCAGCTTCATGAGGTTGTTTTCTGCACATGCCTGCATGTGCTGTAGCGTCTGTATGCGTATTTGTTATGATATTTACTTGAGATTTCCTTTCTCTGATATCGGCCTCAGCCTTCCACATTTTATAAACGCTCCAATTTACAGGTTCTATTTTCCCCTTCCGTTTCTCCTACTCTCTCTCCTCACCGTGACCTCAGTACTTCCAACTGCCTTTTACTAAACCCACATTCCTTGATCCACAATTCTAACTACTTTACAAACTCTGGGCCGTAATTATTTAACATATACTTGCATTATTGGTTGGCCATTCCAAGTCCTCTGTTAACCCTCTTTTTG
>NW_025191005.1:2254-3460 GCF_004010195.1 Chiloscyllium plagiosum
CAAATTTTTCATAGCATTCTCTTTCAGGTTTCACAGAAAATGTTAATTTTGTTAATTTTCCATTACACTGACAGAGGGGAAATCAGGATCTCAGCTGTTGATCAAATAATGATTGATAAATATTGCACACCATTTTCATAGTTATGTTATCCACATTTCAATTTATATAGCTCCATATCAGGAGTGCATTTTAACAACCTATCCCTTTGTAGTTTGCATATTTCGGCCTGTACAGAAAATTATTTTGTCTCTGAATTTTGTCTTGCATAAATGCATTTCATTAATATTGTCACTGTTAATACTTCATTGTAGATGTATTCTTGAATCTGTTCTCCATATGAGTTATAAACAGTAACGTTCGAATGCTATTGATTGGGGAATATCATTGTTCCTCTGCCAGGACTGAACAGCCATGTCCCCGAATCCTGTCCATCTTCTCTCTTTTCCCCACAATATAAATGAAGTTCAGTAAGTGATACATCGTCACAGTTTCTTTACATCGATAACATCAACAACATGACCCACACCAACCCTCTCCGATTCGGGAATAACAATCTGAATATTGCAATGACTGATCTGCAGTTACAGGATTTGTTTCTCCATTTATGGGCAGAGAAGCATGTTTATGTTCTGTTAAACCTCTGGCATCATTTCCATATCCAAGGAAGACTAAATGATTACACACAATCAATCTTCCATCTTCAACATTCCTTCCTTCAGTCACACTCACATATCACACCCAGAATGCACGAATGTTCAAAGTTATTTTGAATTTTAATGAAATAGTATTGAATTGAAAGGGATGAACTGACAGAGACGTCCAGGTTTGGAATAAACCCTCCCCACATTAATACAGGGCAGTGGGTGTGTGATCATATTATTCACCACCCTGACAGCAGCCATAATACCTTCATTCTAAAACAGTTAACTATTCCCACCAGCTACTGACATTCATGAAGAACATGAATCCATCTTCTCAGAGATGGAAGTTGCCTCCTTGAGGATTAAACCATAAGTCGATAAGACAAAGAAGCAGACATTAGGCCAGTTAGCCCATCGAGTCTGCTCCGCCATTCAATCATCGCTGACAGTTTTCTCTGACCCACTCTCCGACCTTCTCCTTGTACCTCTTCATCCACTGGATAAGCAAATATTACCATTGACCTGGCAATATGTGGCAATAAATTTCAAAGATTTGCCATTCTC
>NW_025191006.1:0-1605 GCF_004010195.1 Chiloscyllium plagiosum
CGAGTGCTTGTGTGTATGAGCAAGTGCATGTGAGCCAGTGCGCGTGTGTATGCGTATGTGCATGTGAGCAAGTGTGCGTGTGTATGTGGGCGATTGTGCATGTGTATGAGCGTGTATATGTGACCGGATGTGCGTGTGTGTATGAGCACATGTATGTGAGCGACTGTGCCTGTTTGTATGAGCATGTGTATGTGTGTGAGTGCTTGTGTGTATGAGCATGTGTATGTGAGCAAGTGTGCATGTGTACGAGCAAGTGCATGTGAGCCAGTGCGCGTGTGTATGCGCATGTGCATGTGAGCAATTGTGCATGTGCATTAGCGTGTACATGTGACCGAGTGTGTGTGTATGAGCGCATGTATGTGAGCGGGTGTGCCTGTGTGTATGAGCATGTGTAGGTGAGCGAGTGTGCCTGTGCATATGAGCATGTGTATGTGAGTGTGCATGTGTATGTGAGCGATTGTGCATGTGCATTAGCGTGTATATGTGGCCGAGTGTGTGTGTGTGTGAGCGCGTGTATGTGGGCGAGTGTGCCTGTGCATATGAGCGTGTGTATGTGAACGAGTGTGCCTGTGTGTAAGAGCGTTTGTATGTGAGCAAGTGTGCCTGTGTGTGTATGTGAGCGAGTGTGCCTGTGTGGATGAGCGAGTGTATGTGCACGAGTGTGCCTCTGTGTATGAGCGTATGTATGTGAGCAAGTGTGCGTGTGTATGAGCGAGTGTATGTGAGCGAGTGTGCATGTGTATGTGAGCGATTGTGCATGTGTATGAGCGTGTGTATGTGAGCGAGTGTATGTGTGTGTATGAGTGTGTGAATGTGAGCAAGTGTGCGTGTATATGAGTGTGTGTATGTGAGCAAGTGTGTGTGTGGATGAGCATGTGTATGTAAGCGAGTGTGCCTGTGTGTATGAGCGTGTGTATGTGAGCGAGTGTGCGTGTGTATGAGTGTGTGTATGTGAGCGAGTGTGCCTGTGTGTATGTGAGCGAGTGTGCCTGTGTGTATAAGTGCGTGTATGTGAGCGAGTGTACCTGTATGTATGAGTGTATGTGAACAAGTGTGCCTGTGTGTGTATGAGCATGTGTATATGAGCGAGTGTGCTTGTGTGTATGAGCGAGTGTATGTGAGCGAGTGTGTGTGTGTATGTGTATGAGCATGTGTATGTGAGCGATTGTGCTTGTGTGTATGAGCATGTGTATGTGAGCGAGTGTGCCTGAGCATGTGTATGTGAGCAGGTGTGCTTGTGTGTATGGTCGTGTGTATGTGAGCGAGTGTGCCTATGCGTATGAACGAGTGTATGTGAGCAAGTGTGCTTGTATGTATGATCGTGTGTATGTGAGCAAGTGTGCCTGTGCGTATGAATGAGTGTATGTGAGCAAGTGTGCTTGTGTGTATGAGCGTGTGTATCTGAGCAAGTGTGCCTGTGTGTATGAGTGGGTGTATGTGAGCGAGTGTGCTTGTGTGAATGAGCGAGTGTATGTG
Source organism: Chiloscyllium plagiosum (assembly GCF_004010195.1). Lineage (NCBI taxonomy): Eukaryota > Metazoa > Chordata > Chondrichthyes > Orectolobiformes > Hemiscylliidae > Chiloscyllium > Chiloscyllium plagiosum. The sequence continues at coordinate 1,477 of NW_025191006.1, forward strand.
AGCGAGTGTGCATGTGTATGTGAGCGATTGTGCATGTGTATGAGCGTGTGTATGTGAGCGAGTGTATGTGTGTGTATGAGTGTGTGAATGTGAGCAAGTGTGCGTGTATATGAGTGTGTGTATGTGAGC
>NW_025191006.1:2417-3460 GCF_004010195.1 Chiloscyllium plagiosum
GTGTGTATGTGAGCGAGTGTGAGCGAGTGTGCATGTGAGCGAGTGTGCCTGTGTGCATGTGCATGTGAACAAGTGTGCCTGTGTGTGTGTATGTAAGCGAGTGTGCCTGTGTGTGTGTATGTGAGTGAGTGTGCCTGTGTGTATGAGCGTGTGTATGTGAGCAAGTGTGTCTGTGTATGTGAGTAAGTGTGCGTGTGTGTATGTGAACGAGTGTGCACGTGCATGAGCATGTGTATGTGAGCGAGTGTGCATGTGCATGAGCGTGTGTATGTGAGCAAGTGTGCCTGTGTGTATGAGTGTGTGTATGTGAGCGAATGTGACTGTGTGTATGAGTGTGTGTATGTGAGCGAATGTGACTGTGTGTATGAGCGTGTGTATGTGAGCGATTGAGCATGTGTATGAGTGTGAGTATGTGAGCAAGTGTGCGTGTGTGTATGTGAATGAGTGTGCGCGTGCATGAGCATGTGTATGTGAGCGAGTGTGCATGTGCATGAGCATGTGTATGTGAGCAAGTGTGCCTGTGTGTATGAGTTTGTGTATGTGAGCAAGTCTGCATGTGCATGAGCGTGTGTATGTGAGCAATTGAGGGTGTGTATGAGTATGTGTATGTGAGTGAGTGTGCGTGTGTGTATGTGAGCGAGTGTGCCTGTGTGTATGAGTGTGTGTATGTGAGCGAGTCTGCACGTGTATGAGCGTGTGTATGTGAGCGATTGAGGGTGTGTATGAGTGTGTGTATGTGAGCGTGTGTATGTGAGCGAATGTGCCTGCGTGTATGAGTGTGTGTAAGTGAGCGAGTATGCCTGTGTGTATGAGCGTGTGTCTGTGAGCGGGTGTGCCTGTGTGTATGAGTGTGTGTATGTGAGCGAGTGTGTTTGTGTGTGTGTATGCGAGCAAGTGTGCGTGTGTATGAGCGTGAGTATGTGAGCGAGTGTGCCTGTGTGTGCATGTGAGCGAGTGTGCCTGTGTGCATGTGCATGTGAACAAGTGTGCCTGTGTGTGTGTATGTAAGCGAGTGTGCCTGTGTGTGTGTATGTGAGTGAGTG
>NW_025191007.1:0-3460 GCF_004010195.1 Chiloscyllium plagiosum
CACACAATCACCCACAGACACAGAAATACACTCATACACTCATACACACACATACACGCAGACACATACAGAGACACACACACTTATGCTCATACATATACACATACATGCAGACACACACACAGACACGCACACACACACATACACAGGCACGTGATCATGGGCATGTTCTCTGACATGCTCCTGTAGCCACTCTGTTTAAGCGCTGAGTCCTTTTGACCTTTGCGAAAGGATTCTGAGGAATAGATCGGGGTGCAGTGGGTATTACTCATCCCTCTCCCTGCTGTGTGACAGTGGCTGTCCTTCCTCTGTAATAATCAGGACAAATGTTCCACTTCGGGTAACATCAAACCGATCACGTGAGAATGGGACGCCTTCCTTTTTCCTGTTTTGCACGAGCTGCAATTGATGTGTCCCAGCTGCATGAAGGGATTGATCCAGCTGAATAACAAATCTTATTTTCTCGGACTGGGATTCGGTCCCATCTGCACCCTCCCTCCCCCACCCCCAGCCTTCACAATACCTGTCAGTTCTGAGAGGCGCAGTGCAAGAAGTCCCTTTGAAAACAGTGAAAGTGCTCCAAATGTGACTCTCTGCAGTGCAAGCTACCTGTAGATGGAGCTCAGAGATTTCCCTGCCTGCATAACAATCCCTGCCCACTTCAGTCTTCCACCTTCCATGTAATCTCTGCAGGGAGGTTATTAGGCTGAGTCCTCATTGATCTCAGACAGCAATCCGTCCAGTGATTTCACTCCAATTTCAATGTGCCACGTTGAGGCCTGTGGTATTGATTCACTGTCAGGATCAGTGGTGCTGGAAGAGCACAGCAATTCAGGCAGCATCCGACGAGCAGCGAAATCTGTGCTCTTTGCAAATCTGAGCAAGTTGCTGTGCTCTTTCAGCACCATTGATCCAGAATCTGGTTTCCAGCATCTGCAGTCATTGTTTTTACCTTATTGATTCACTGTTATGGGCCAGACCCAACCCCACTCAGAATATATTGAGAAGATAGTCTGGAGCCTCACTTTTTCTCATTTTTAAGGCAAGTGTAAGGCATTGTATTCCAGGTGCAATTTAATTGGTCCAACGGGTTGACTTTAAGCAAAACTCACTTTAACCGCAGTTAAAATACAGACAACGTAAAATAAAAGAAGGGTTGGTTTCACTGTAACTCGATTGAAACTTAACAAAATGATATATGTATATTAACTATGATCAATTAACTGTTCCAATACATGGTCATCCTATAAACACACCCTTGGCAAAGATAAATTCAGTCAAATAGATTGTCTCACATGCAATTCTAGCAGCAGGATGTGAACCCCAGCTTTTACCTGTAACAGAGAGAGGAATAAGAGCTTCCATATCCAGCTTCAAGACCCCAGCAACTGCTGAAAGCTAAAACTGCAAAGAAAATCCCTTGTTCTGTTGGAGCATGATCCCACCCATTCAGGCTGCTTCTATTGTTCCACTTTAAAAAAAGAGCAAGGCCTCACAAGCTACATACCTTATTGACTTTGTGCACATCATTCAACGCCTCTGTCCCAGCCTCTTTTCATGAAAAATCACCCGGACAATATTAAAGCTCTAGTACAGTCACCCGTCTCTGCCATTGTGTGACCCAAAGTTTCGTGGCTGTTTGAGACGGTTTGTTATTGCCAATTGTCCTTTAGGCTGTACTGTGCCCTGGGCCTGCCTCATGATCAGTGTTGGAGGATAGACCAAAACGCAAGAGGAGTTTGAATCAGTTATCGAGATCGCTCAGTGTATGATAACAGTCACATGACAAGTCAGGTAACTCAGCTCCCACATTCCGGCTGCAGACCCACCCATTCCAATTGGATATTTCATTCATGAGCCATGATCACGTTTGGGCCAATCAGATGCTTCCCAGCCTGTCCTTGTCTGATATTTTGATGGCTGATAAACAGAAGTGTACAAAGGTGAAGGAGCAGAAGTAGATCATTTGGCCCATTGAGCCTGGTCTGCCATCCAATGAGATCACAGCTGATCAGATAGTCCTCAACTCCATTTCCATCCTTATGCCCATTACCCTTGATTCCTCTACGGAACAAAAATCTATCTGAGTCTTGAACGTACTCCATGACCCAACCTTGGCAGGCCTCTTTGGTAAATATTCCACACATTGACTACCGTCAGTGATGCAATTCCTCCTCACTTTTCTCCGAAATGTGCAACCCCTTTTTCTAAGATTACGCCTTGCCCTAAACTCGCCAACAGGGAGAAACAACCTTTCCACATATACCCTGGCCAGCCCCCTGAGTATCGTGATGGGGTCAAGACGGTCACCACTCATTCTTCCATATTCCATTGAGAGCACTCAAACCCTTCCCAAACTCCCTGCCTCAGCCTCATAAACCTTCTCTGGACTGCCTCCAATACCTTACGGAAAGGCCCAAAGCCTGTCTGCAGTATCCCAGCTGTGGCCTGACTCGGGCCTGTACAGTTTTAGCAGAAACGTGCCTACGTTTATACCCTGTTCCTTTTGTATTAGAGGCCGGCATTCCGTTTGGCCTTCCCTATCAGCTGACGAACTTGGATGTTAGTCTTTTTTGTGAACTGGGGACGAGGACTCCCATGAATGTTAATCCAGAGAGGTTGCTGCTTTGAATCTCACGATGTTACACGGGAGATTGCCTGGAATAAGCAGCTGAACAGGCGAGTACACCATATCCATTTCCGGAAGATTCCTGTTGCCCAACTCTATATTGAGTGAGTGGTGCAGGTATAAACCACAGCAGTTCACAGTAAATAGTTGGAGTCAAACAAAACCAGGTTTTTTTCCGCAACTTCCAGAGGCTCTCCAGCGGTGACTCTGTAATCGCTGAGTAAAATATATCTGAACCCTTCACCCTGTCAACATTGACACTCTCGACAATCTCAGGCTGCAGGTGGGGGGGGGGGGGGGGGAAACCAGGGGTGCGGTGTTTGACCGAGTGAATGCTTTAGCAATTTTCTCTCCCCAAAAAACATACATTTGCTAAAAACAGACTTTGAAAAGCAGCGCAGAAACAAATGGTAAAGGTATTCCTGATGCAAGGACAAGCAGAAAATCTTAAAGAAAACGATTGATCAAAATCGCCAGAATGGGATCAACGAAACGTGGAGCTGTGGCAGGGATAAACCGGCAGCTGTCAGTAGGACACAAACTTCACAATCCGAGCACCTCAGAACACGAGGATTAAATCTTTCTTTCAGTCTTTTGGGGCTGAATCGTACTTTATTTTCGGTTCCATCTGAGTTGTGTTTTTTTTGGAGGGTGTGAGGTTCAAGGTGTTTTCTGGTTCTACCTTACCTCATTAACTATCTATCCCATCCCTACAGGATCTCGTAGATTCGACTCCAGCCCCACCCCAGAATGCACTGCACCCAGATCAACACCCCACTCAGCAGGTATCCCAGACGTCACCAGTATCCCTTGTCCCTGCGCCATCTTTAA
>NW_025191008.1:0-3460 GCF_004010195.1 Chiloscyllium plagiosum
GGGTAAAGTGGAGGGAAGGGCGGGGTGAAGGTGCTGCATGCAGCAGTGAGAGTACTGGAGCATGAGCCTTGTTTCGGGGTAGGTACTATAACAGATATACAGTGAGTTTGAGGGAGCAGAGAGAATATGGTGACCCATATCCTGAAAGAGCGGGGAAGGTTATTGCTGCTTGTCCTGTATTGCTGGGCATTTCTTCAGACCGCAGATACTGCACTGAAGAAGGTGGTGAGCTCAGACCATGCTTGGTGGGTCTGGTGGTGTGGCCTCCTCCGGAAAGAGAATGGTCTCATTCTGTACTAGCTCATCCACCAACACCTCCGTGCCCCTGTCGACAAACCGCAGTATAATTGCCCATGATCTGCCATGCTCGAGGTGAGCTGTGCAGGGCAGCTCCGAACTGAGAAAGCTCAACCGTGTGCCCATTGGCCGTTTAAAGGTGGCACCAGTGCCAGGAATCACGGAATATCCATGGGCATCCGGGCGATGGTGAGTAACACCCGCCATGATGGGTGGGAGAATCGGGCTGATATTGAATGGGAGAGAGACATCATGGGGTGGGCTGGGTAGTTAATGAGGTGAGTCGGATACAATAGCACCAGGAAACTCGCTCAGCCTCGTGCGGAGGATCACGCTGTCACACTCAAGGAAAATCAAAGAAAGATAAATTATTGTTAGAATCTGCCCAATGAGTCATAGATTCTGCTGTCACCGATTCCAGTTACAAAGATTCCAGTTACAATGCCTTCTTGAGACTGCACACAAGACATATGGCTTCCCTACTCACCGCGAGTAAACCACGTTAAAGTCCCACGTGTGTATCATGAGCGATGGCGTCACGAGGTACAACGTGGAGCAATCTGTCTGCGCAGCCTCTGCTCCAATTGTTCATCATGTTAGAGCATCAATTAGGAGACAGTGACGACTGCCCATGCTGGAGATCAGAGTAGACAGTGGTTGGCTGGAAAAGCACAGCAGGAGTGTCGACGTTTTGGGCATAAGCCATTCATCAGGATCAGCATCAATTACCCTATTCTGCCCCTGTGTAAGTGCATTGAGGTGGGAATGGCCTCCTACTGTTCCTATATAAGTGGCTCAACTGACTGAATAGCCTCCTCCTGTTCCTGTATAAGTGGCTCAACGGGCTGAATGGCATCATTCTGTTTCTGTGTAATTGACTCAAAGGACTGAATAACTTCTTCCTTGTCCGGTTGGACATGGCCAAGGGCAGGATTGGGTTACCCCTGGTTCCTGTTTGACAGCTCGATGCGCTGACAAGTGTGATGATGCTGCAACTTTGAGGTTATTTTGTCCTGGTTTCTTTTAAGAGAGAGATTGAATGAGCTGGCTATTTAAGACCACTGGGTAAATAGCGAGGGAGGCCTTGTGTTTATTTTAATGCAGCTTGAATGGGTGTGGCCAACGCTCACAGATTAGGATCTCTGGGTTTTGGTTTCTCAGCAACATCAGAAAATATTGGGGTCTACACAGAGTTGAAAGCTTCAGTGAATGTCTCCTAGCTGCTACTCTCTCTGAATTTTCTCTTGCTGCTGTTTTTAATTCCTGGATTGGAGAAATGTTTGTGACATTCTGTGTCTGAATATTCCTTTTTGCCAAGGGCTGTGTTTATGCGATTTTCCTATATTGGAACAGTTCATTAGTAATCGCTCCACGATCTATTATTCTGTTAACTTGTCCAATAGAATTACGTTATTCTAAATTCCTCTTTCTTTGGTTTCATGTTATCTTCCGTGTTTAAATAAATGGTGTTTGCTTCACACCCAGTAGTTTGACCATTCACATTGCATCTTGAACAGACAGTTTACATTTCCTTTAAAATACGAAAACATTAGAGTCAAGGCTACCGCCTTCAAATATTTTCGAGGGGCTCTGGTGTGGTCCATCACACTGGACTCCTTCCCTTCCAGAGTAATAGGCTGGAGGCACTGAATGGACTGTCCCTGTTCTACTCTAATAATGTCAATGGGCTGAATGACTTCCTCATATTCCTGTGAAACTAGCGTGAGCTGCTGAATGAACTCTATTTCACTGTGGCAATTTGCAATGCCAGGCAGTGCTGTTACATGAATGTTACAGACACTTTAACAGAAAAAACCTGAGTGGTGCCTGTTCTACTCTAATATTGTCAATGGGCTGAATGACTTCCTCATATTCCTGTGAAACTAGCGGGAGCTGCTGAATGAACTCTATTTCACTGTGGCAATGTGCACTGCCTGGCACTGCCTGGCACTGCTGTTACATGAATGTTACAGATCAATTAACAGCACAAACCTGACTGGTGTCTGGGTCTTGCTGCACATGGACAGAGACCGGTTCAGGAGCTGACGGGGGACAAATGTTCTGAACATTGTGGAATATTCAGTAACCATCCCCACTTCTGATCTTATGCTGCGGAGGGTGGGGGCGGGGAGACATTGATGAAGCTGCTGACGCTGTTTGTGAAGAGGAAGCTACCCTGAGGATCTCCCACAGAGGTGACCCAAGACTGACATGGTGAACATCTTCCTTTGTGCCATGTTTGTCTCCAAATACTGGACAGTTTAGTCTGATTCCCATTAAGTCTACTTTTGCTAAGCTCCTTGATGTCAACAAAAGCCAACCACTGCCTTGATATCAGGGCCAGACATTATTACCTGAACCCTTGAGCCAACCTCTTTTGTCCATATCAATAGCCCATGGGACAGGAACAACACGTGTTCTCTTCAAACAAATGGTATTTAATACCAGGGTTTCTCTTCTCAAGAATGTTAGGGAGCAAGATGACTGAAAGTATTTGAAGAAGAGGTAGATGGATATTGACCTGATAGAGAGTTGAGGGCTATGAAGAATTGGGAATGTAAGAGGATTTGAGACCAAGAGCAGATCAGACATGATATTGGTGAAGGGCAAGGCAGGCTTGGGGAGTGAACGACCTGTCCCTGTTTTTGATGCTCTCACATTCTGTTATTGGAGAGTTAGTGGGTGTTATTGTCATAAATGTGCAATTACTGAATATTGCAGTCAGGGAGACTATATGATTTTGTGAGCCATCTCTGGTGAGTATATGGGCTGTATTCAGAGTCAATCTGCGTCTACAGCATGACCAACAAATGAAGCACAAGTTGCAGAGAGGGGAAGCTCTGTGAAGAGAGATGAGGGGCCTATTTCAAACCCAGCCTGGGATTTCCAATTACATTTCCCAAATCACTTCCATGCGTGTGTGACAATCTTGAGAGGCTGAATGGTCTCTTCTGTTTCTGTACACCAGATTATAGGAGCAAGTGGCCTCCAACTGTCCCTGTCTAGCAGGTATGAGGGGCTGAATGGAACACAGAAACATGGGACTGACGAGCAGGAGTGGGTCATTAGATACTTTGAGCCTTCTCCAACAGGAATTACAATAGTGGCTGATCAGGTTGTGGAATCAGAACCACTTTCCTGTCTGTATCCCAATATCCGTGAC
>NW_025191009.1:0-3460 GCF_004010195.1 Chiloscyllium plagiosum
GGAAATAACATCATCAAAGGAAATGACATCACCGACTCAAAGAAACCCAAACATACAAATAGAAAGCAGGAAGTTTCAGCATTGCTTTGCATACAGTCCACTGAAGATGTTACCCAGTAAAGTAATGAAACGTCTGGAAATGAACCTTTCAGCTCAGCGAGTAAACCTACATTCAAATCCTCAACCTGAGCTACAAATCTTCTCAAAGCCCACTATGTTCATAGTTAATTTCGATGGCACAGCACATGCACTCAATATCCTGCAGTTGAGACAAATATCTTGTACTTGTTTAACAATACAAAGTATTTTGTGTAGCTCAGTAATGGTAACCTGATTATATTAAATCCACACCAAGCTGAAAGCGGCAACTTCAAATATAACCCAAAATCTGGGTATGCTAGTGTAGTGAGTAGTGTCCCTGTCTCTGAGCCAGAGCTGCGGATTTGATTTCAATTCCTGAACTTGTGTGGTAGTGTTCCTAGCTCTGGACTAGTAGGACGGGATTCAAGTCCTGCCTGTTGCAGAGGTATGTCACAGCATGTCAGAACAGGCTGATGAGCAAACACACAGGAGAATAATGTTACAGCTTGATGGGTATTGTGCAGTGAGGATAGTGTCCCTTCCTCCGGACACAAAGGTCTCGTGTAAAGCCCACAGAAGTGTCTGAGGATATATCCGAACAAACTGATTAAAATGGATTTAGAATTGTTACTTGATGGAGAAGGAAGAGGTATCAGTATTGAATTTCAGAATTTAGACCCAGAATGACTGAAAATAGAGTATTCGTGTTGATAGGAGTCACATTTCGGAGCAATAGAGGTTTTTAAAATCGGAACGGTCATGGATAGGCTGAGTAGTCAGGAATTTTCCCCAGGTTAGGGGCGTCCAAAACCAGAGGGCCATTGGTTGAACGTGAGAGAGGAAAGGTTTTCAAGAGGCCTAAAGGGCACCTTTTCACACAGAGGGTGGTGTGCATATAGAATGAGCTGCCAGATTCTGGTACAACTACAGCATGTAAAAGGCACCTGGATGCTGACCGACCTGCCGAGCTTTTCCAGCAATTTCTGTATTTCTTATAAAAATGCATTCATTTTAACACAGGTATTCTGAATAAATTATTTTCTTTAATGACGCAGGGACACGTAAACATATTTCAAATCGACTGAGACCATTTTCTGATAAGGGTATGACTCTATGTATGACAGCAGCAATGATGCACCTACATGGAACAGGGAATGTGATGAAGACATAGATTGGACAATGTACAAGGAGACCTCACATGGTCCAGTTTGGGAGAGGATAACATTATTGTGTGATTCAGCTCAGAGAGGGAGAAAATGTAATCTGCCCGAGAGAAAATGACCTCTTGCACACTCTCTCCTTCATTGTTCCTCATCACAGCAATGTGTGCGAGCTAAAAAAAAAAACTCTACAGTCGTCGATACCGTTCTTATTTTTATAGAATCCCTGCAGTATTGAAACAGACCCTTCAGCCCAACAAGTCCACACCAACCTTCCCAACACATTCCCCTATATTTACCCTGACTAAAGCACCTAACCTAGAATCCATGACCACAACAGACAATTTAGCATGACCAATCCACCGAACCTACACAGTTTGAGCTGTGGTAGGAAACTGGATCACTCATTAGAAGCTCACAGAGGAAAGTGGAGAATGTACAAACTCCACACAGACAGTCGCCCAAGGCTGGAATCTATCCTAAGTCCCTGGTGCTGTGGGGCAGCAGTGCTAACCACATGCGAACCCTTTGGGTGATCGCTGACCAGAATTCATTGGAATGTACTCACTGCCTAAAGCAAAGGGAATTCAAACAAATCCAACTCTCCCTGGATGAAATCCCATTGCTAGCAGCTGTGTGAGTACAATATCTCAACATCTTCAGAAGCTGTGTGTGTGTGTGTGTGTGTGTGTGTGTGTGTGTGTGTGTGTTTAGAAAGGGAATTATTGATTATATAATTGCAATACCCAAACAGTTTGACATTCACCTTTCCATCATAGTTTGAGTAACATTGCTCTGCATCATAAACGTGTTATTTTAGCAGATTACAGAAACCAGTCTGACTTGTTCCTAAAATTGAACCTGACCCAATCTGAGACAGGTATCATCGGCCACATCACAAACCTGGTTACATTGAACATTTGTTGTAAGCAGTGGAGGAGTGGGACTAGAAAAGAAAACAGTGAACTATAGATGGGTGAGCCTGATGTCAGTGATGGGTAAGTTGTTGGAGGGGATTCTGAGGGATAGCATTTAAACTCATTTGGGAAGGCAAGGGCTGATCGTGGTAGTCAACGTGGCTTTCTGCATGGGAAATCATGTCTCATTAATTTTGTTGAGTTTTTTGAAGAGGTGACAAAGAAGATTGATGAAGGCAGTTTGGTAGACATTGTCTATATGGACTTCAGCAAGATGTTCATTTAAACATCAAAGAGCAAAGAAAATTTCGAACCCAGGAACAGACCCTTCTCCCTCCAAGCCTGAGCCGATCCAAGTGTACTGTCCAAATCTGTCGCCTAATTGTATCCCTCTGCTCCCCACCTACTCATGCATCTGTCCAGACGCATCTTAAATGAATCTGCGGTGCCTGCCTCTACCACCTCTGCTAGCAACGCGTTCCAAACACCCACCACCCTCTGTGTGAAATACTTACTGCATTTATCCCCCTTAAGCTTTCCACCTCTCACTTTGAAAGCGTGACCTCTCGTTATTGGATCCCTCACCCTGGGAAAAAGCTTGTCTCCATCCACCCTGTTTTTGATTTTGCAAATCTCAATCAGGTTCCCCCTCAAACTCATTGTTTCTAGTGAAAATAAACCTAACCTACTCAACCTCTCTTCATTGGTAGTATTTCATTCCGATTGGTAGACAGATTAGTAAGTTTCAGTCATATGGGATACAGAAGAAGCTAGTCACAATTGGCTTGACGAAAGAGGGATATTTTTCAGACTGGAGGCTTGTGAGCAGCAGTGTGCTTTAAGAATCAGTACTGAGTTCACTGTATTTCATCATTTATGGAAAAGATTTAGATGTGAATATTGGGGCTATAGTTAGTAAGTTTACGGATTACATCAGAAAGGTGCAATAAACAATAACAGAACATCCATGAAAATAACACCCACTATCTTTCCAATAACAGAATGGGAGGACATTAGAAACAGGGACAGGTCATTCACTCCCCAAGCCTGTCTTGCCCTTCACTAAGATCATGACTGATCTGCTCTTGTTCTCAAATCCTCTTTCATACCCAATTTTTCATAGCCCTCAACTCTCTGAAAGATCAATAGCCATCTACCTGCTCTTCAAATACTTTCGGTCATCTGGCTCTCCGAACGCTCTTGAGAAGAGAAGTCCACACATTCAATACCACCTGTTTGAAGAAAGCACTCGCTGCTCCTATATCATGGCTTATTGATGTGAACAAAAGAGTTTGACACAAG
>NW_025191010.1:0-3461 GCF_004010195.1 Chiloscyllium plagiosum
TGCCGGAAGACTGGAGGTTGGCTGATGTGGTGCTACTGTTTAAGAAAGGTAGTAAGGACAAGCCAGGGAACTATAGACCGGTGATTCTGACATCGGTGGTGGGACAGTTGTTGGGGGAAATCCTGAGAGACAGGATGTACATGTATTTGGAAAGACAAGGACTGATTAGGGATAGTCAGCATGGCGTTTTGCGTGGGAAATCATGTCTCACAAACTTTATTGAGGTTTTTGAAGAAGTAACAAAGAGGATTGATGATGGCAGAGCGGTAGATGTAATCTATATGGACTTCAGTAAGGCGTTCAACAAGGTTTCCCCATGGTAGACTGGTCAGCAAGGTTAGATCTCATGGAATGCAGGGAGAACTAGTCATTTGGATACACAACTGGTTCAAAGGTAGAAGACAGAGGGTGGTGGTGGAGGGTTGTTTTTCAGACTGGAAGCCTGTGACCAGTGGAGTGCCACAAGGATCCATGCTGTGTCCTCTACTTTTGATCATTTATATAAATGATTTGATGCGAGCATAACAGGTATAGTTAGTAAATTTGCAGATGACACCAAAATTGGAGGTGTAGTGGACAGCAAAGAAGGTTACCTCAGATTACAACAGGATCTTGACCAGATGGGCCAATGGGCTGAGAAGTGGCAGATGGAGTTTAAGTTAGATAAATGTGAGGTGCTGCGTTTTGGGAATGCAAATCTTAGCAGGATTTACACACTTAACAGGTAAGGTCCTAGGGAAAGAGACTTTGGAGTGCAGGTTCATAGCTCCTTGAAAGTGGAGTCGCAGGTAGATAGGATAGTGAAGAAGGTGCTTGGTATGCTTTCCTTTGTTTGTCAGCGTATTGAGTACAGAAGTTGGGAGGTCATGTTGCGGCTGGACAGGACACTGGTTAGGCTAGTGTTGGAATTTTGCGTGCAATTCTGATCTCCTTCCTATCGGAAAGATGTTGTAAAACTTGAAAGGGTTCAGAAACTATTTACAAGAATGTTGCCATCGTTGGAGGATTTGAGCTATAGGGAGGGGCTGTTTTCCCTGGAGCGTTGGAGGCTGAGGGGTGACCGTATTGAGGTTTACAAAATTATGAGGAGCACGAATAGGATAAATAGACAAAGTCTTTTCCTTGGGGTCAGGGAGTCCAGAACTAGAGGACATAGGTTTCGGGTGAGAGGAGAAAGATATAAAAGAGACATAAAGGGCAACTTTTTCATGTAGAGGGTGGAATGGAATGAGCTGCCAGAGGAAGTGGTGAAGGCTGGTACAATTGCAACATTGAAGAGGTATTTGGATGGGTATATGAATAGGAAGGGTTTGGAGGGATATGGGCCGGGTGCTGGCAGGTGGGACTCGATTGGGTTGGGATATCTTGTTGGCATGGACGGGTTGGACTGAAGGGTCTGTTTCCATGCTGTACATCTCTATGATTGTAATGCCCTAGAGAAGGTGGTGATGATCTGCCAACTTGAACTGCTGCAGTCCACAGGGTGGGTGCAAATGCAATGCTGTTCGGGTGGAAATTCCAGGATTTTGACCCAAAGTCACTGTAAGCAGGGTGTAGTGTGGGTTGGAGGGGAGCTTGTAGGCGATGGTATTCCCATGGATCTCCATTGAATGGCAAAGACTGTGGATTTGGATCTTTATGTTGGAAGTGTCTTTGTGAGTTACTGCAGTGTGTTTTGCAGATCGTATATTCAGCTGAATCTATGCATCAGTGTCAGAGGAACTGGGAAGAGTCATTTGAGTAAGGTGTTTGATAAGGCTGATGGAGTCCAGGATGTTGTAGCTAAATGGATAGAGAACTGGCTGGGCAGCAGGAGACAGAGAATAGTAGTGGAAGGGAGTTTCTCAAAATGGAGAACTGTGACCATGGTGTTCCACAGGGATCTGTGCTGTTGATCATGATATACATAAATGATCTGGAGGAAGGTATAGGTGGTTTGATTAGCAAGCTTGCAGATGACACTAAGGTTGGTGGAGTAGCAGATAGTGAAGAGGACTGTCAGAGAATGCAGCAGAATACAGATAGATAGATTGGAGAGTTGGGCGGAGAAATGGCAGTTCAATCTGGGCAAATGTGACGTGATGCATTTTGGAAGATCCATTTCAAGAACGAATTATATGGCGAATGGAAAAGCCCTGGGGAAAATTGATATACAGAGAGATCTGGGTTTTCAGGTCCATTGTGCCCTGAAGGTGGCAACTCAAGTTTATAGAGTGGTCAAGAAGGCAGATGGCATGCTTGCCTTCATTGGCAGGTCATGTTACAGTTGTATCAGACTTTGGCTCAGCCACATTTGGAACACTGCGTGCAGTTCTGGTTGCCATTTTACCAAAAGGATGTGGATGTTTTAGAGAGAGTGAACCTTCTCTGCACAAGGATGTTGCCTGGTATGGAGGGCCCTAGCTATGAAGTGGGGTTGAGTAGATTAGGATTATTTTCATTAGATAGACTGAGGTTGAGCGGGGTCCTGATTGACGTCTACAAAGTCATGAGAGGTACAGACAGAATAGCAAGAAGCTTTTTTTCTCAGAATGGGGGATCAGTTACTAGAGGTTACGGGTTCAAGGTGAGAGCCGAAAAGTTTACGGGAGATATGGTGGAAAGTTCCTTACACAGTGGGTGATGGGTGCCTGGAATGCATTGCCAATGGAGGTGGTAGAGGCAGGCATAATGGCATCATTTAAGATGTATCCAGACAGATACATAAATGGATAGGGAGCAGAGGGATACAGATCCTTAGAAAGTAGGTGACTGGTTTGGATAGAAGTCCTGGATTGGTTCAGCTTCGAGGGCAGAAGAGCGTGTTTGTCTGCTGTAATTTTCTTTGTTCTTTGAATGTTGAAGGTGATATCGTGCCAATCACTCAGGCTATCTTGGATAGTAGGAGAAAGTGAGAACTGCAGATGCTGGAGATGAGAGTCGAGACTGTGTTACTGGGAAAGCACAGCAGGTCAGGCAGCATTCGAGGAGCAAGAGAATCGACTTTTCGGGCGTAAGCCCTTTATCAGGAATGAGGCTAATGGGCCGGGGCTGAGGGATAAATGGAAAGGGGGTGGGGTTTGAGAGAAGGTAGTTGAGAAAGCGATAGGTGGATGAAGGTGAGGGAGAAGGTGGTAGGTCAGAGTGGGGAGTGATGGACAGATCTGGAGATGATGCCGTGTTGGACACTTGGAACTGGGATAATGTGGGGGGAGAGGAAATGAGGAAGCTGTTGAAATCCATATTTATCCTGTGTGGTTGCAGGGTCCCAAGGTGTTCTTCCTCCAGGCGTTGGGTGGTAACAGTTTGGGAGTGGAGGAGGCATAGGACCTGCATGTCCTTGACAGAGTGAGCGGGGGAGTTAAAGTGTTCAGCCACGGGACAGTGGGGTTGGTGGGTGCGGATGTCCGAGATCTTCTCTGGAACAATCCGCAAGAAGGCATCCTGTGTCCCCGATGTACAGGAGACCACACTGGGTGCAA
>NW_025191011.1:0-3461 GCF_004010195.1 Chiloscyllium plagiosum
TACAGAGAACAGCAGCACCCGTGTATAATACAGGGAACAGCAGCAACTCTGTATAATACTAGGAACAGCAGTCCCTGTGTATAATACAGGGAACAGCAGCACTTGTGTGTAATAACGGGAACAGCAGTCACTGTGTATAATGCAGAGAACAGCAGCACCTGTGTATATTACAGGGAACAGCTGTCCCCGTGTATAATACGGGGAACAGCAGTCCCTGTGTATAATACAGGGAACTGCAGTCCCTGTGTATAATACAGGGAACAGCAGTCCCCGTGTATAATACAGTGAACAGCAGCACCTGTGTCTCATACAGGGAACAGCAGTCCCCGGCTATAAAACAGAGAACAGCAGCATCCGTGTATAATACACGGAACAGCAGCACTTGTGCACAATACATAGAACAGCAGACTCCGTGTATAATACAGGGAACAGCAGCAGCTGTGTATAATACAGGGAAGTGCAGTCACTGTGTTTAATACAGGAAACAGCAGCACCTGTGTATAATACAGGGAACAGCAGACCCCGTGTATAATACAGGGAACAGCAGTCCCTATTTAAAATACAGAGATCAGCAGAACCTATGTATAATACAGGGAACAGTAGTCCCCGTGTATAATACAGTGAACAGCAGCACCTGTGTATAATACAGGGAACAGCAGACCCCGTGTATAAAATAGAGAACAGCAGCATCCGTGTATAATACAAGGAACAGCAGCACCTGCGCATAATGCATAGAACAGCAGTCTCCATGTATAATACAGGGAACAGCAGCAACTGCGTATAATACAGGGAACATCAGTCCCCGTGTATAATACAGGAAACAACAGCACCTGTGTACAATACAGGGAACAGCTGTCCCTGTGTATAATACAGGGAACAGCAGTCCCTGTGTATAATTCAGGGAACAGCAGTCCCCGTGTATAATACAGGGAACAGCAGTCCCTGTGTATAATACAGGGACCAGCAGTTCCTGTGTATAATACAGGGAACAGCAGCACCTGTGTATGATACAGGGAACAGCAGTCCCCGTGTTTAATACAGGGAACAGCAGTCCCTGTGTATAATTCAGGGAACAGCAGTCCCCGTGTATAATACAGGGAACAGCAGTTCCTGTGTATAATACAGGGAACAGCAGCACCTGTGTATAATACAGGGAACAGCAATCCCCGTGGATAATACAGAGAACAGCAGCACCTGTGTATAATACAGGGAATAGCAGCACCTGTAATTAATTCAGGGAACAACAGTCCCCGTGTATAATACAGAGAACAGCAGCACCTGTGTATAATACAGGGAATAGCAGTCCCGTGTATAATACAGGGAAAAGCAGCGCCTGTGTATAATACAGGGAACAGCAGCACCTGTGTATAATACAGGGAACAGCATTTCCCGTGTGTAATACAGGGAACAGCAGCACCTGTGTACAATACAGGGATCAGCAGTCGCTGTGTATAATACAGGGAACAGCAGCACCTGTGTATAATACAGGGAACAGCAGCAACTGTGTATAATACTGGGAACAGCAGTCCCCGTGTATAATACAGGGAACAGCAGCACCTTTGTATAATACAGGGAACAGCAGTTCCCGTGCAGAATACAGGGAACAGCAGTCCTGTGTATATTACAGGGAACAGCAGATCCCGTGTATAATACAGGAAACAGCAGCACCTGTGTATAATAGAGGAAACAGCAGTCCCCGTTTATAATACAGGGTAATGCAGTCCCCGTGAATAATACAGGGAACAGCAGTCCCTGTGTATAATATAGGGAACAGCAGCACCCGTGTATAATACAGGGAACCGCAGCACCTGTGTATAATACAGAGAACAGCAGTCCCCGTGTAGAATACAGGGAACAGCAGTCCCTGTGTATAATACAGGGAAAAGCAGCACCTGTGTATAATACAGAGAACAGCATTCCCCGTGTACAATACAGGAAACAGCAGCACCTGTGTATAATACAGAGAACAGAAGTCCCCATGTATAATATGGGGAACAGCAGTCCCTGTGTATAATACAGGGAACAGCAGCACCTGTGTATAATACAGGGAACAGCAGTCCCTGTGTATAATACAGAGAACAGCAGCACCTTTGTATAATACAGGGAATACCTGTCCCCGTGTATAATACAGGGAACAGCAGTCCCTGTGTATAATACAGGGAACAGCTGTCCCCGTGAACAATACAGGGAACATCAGCACCTGTGTATAATACAAGGAACAGCAGTCCCTGAGTATAATACAGGCAACAGCAGCACCGGTGTATAACACAAGGAACAGGAGTCCCCGTGTATAATACAGGGAACAGCAGCACCCGTTTATAATACAGGGAACAGCAGCACCTGTGCATAATACAGGGAACAGCAGCACCTGTGTATAATACAGAGAACAGCAGTCCCCGTGTATAATACAGGGAACAGCAGCACCTGTGTATAATACAGGGAACATCAGCACCTGTGTATAATACAGGAAACAGCATTCTCTGTGTATAATACAGAGAAGAGCAGCACCTGCGTACAATACAGGGAACACCTGTCACCGTGTATAATACTGGGAACAGCAGTCCCTGTGGAAAATACAGGGAACAGCAGTCCCCGTGAATAATACAGGGAACATCAGCACCTGTGTATTATACAGGGAACAACAGTCCCTGTGTATAATACAGGCAACAGCAGCACCCGTGTATAATACCAGGAACAGCAGTCCCCGTGTATAGTACAGGGAACAGCAGCACCCGTGTATAATACAGAGAACAGCAGCACCTGTGTATAATACAGGGAACCGCTGTCCCCGTGTATAAAACAGGGAACAGCAGCACCTGTGTATAATACAGGGAACCGCTGTCCCCGTGTATAATACAGGGAACAGCAGCACCTGTGTATAATTCAGGGAACAGCGGTCCCTGTATTTAATACAGAGAACAGCAGCACCTGTGTATAATACAGGGAATAGCAGCACCTGTGATTAATACAGGGATCAGCAGTCCCGTGTACAATACAGGGAACAGCATTACCTGCGTATAATACAGCAAACAGCAGTCCCTGTGTATAATACAGGGAACAGCAGTCCCCGTGTATAATACAGAGAACAGCAGCACCTGTGTATCATACAGGGAATAGCAGTCCCCGTGTATAATACAGGGAACAGCAGCGCCTGTGTATAATACAGGGAACAGCACTACCTGTGTATAATACAGGGAATAGCAGCACCTGTGGATCATACAGGGAACATCAGTCCCCGTGTATAATACAGGGAACAGCAGCACCTGTGCATAATGCAGGGAACCGCAGCACCTGTGTATAATACAGGGGACAGCAGACCCCGTGTAGAATACAGGGTAATTCAGTCCCCGTGTATAATACAGTGAACTGCAGTCCCTGTGTATAATTCAGGGAACAGCAGCGCCTGTGTATAATACAGGGAACAGCAACACCTGTGTATAATACAGGGAACAGCAGCACCT
>NW_025191012.1:0-3461 GCF_004010195.1 Chiloscyllium plagiosum
TTTGAAGTCATTTTCATTCTGCGTCTATGCTGCCAACATAGAGCTACTCTTGGCCAGGGGTATGAGACACACAGAGATAGCAGTTTAAACATGTCTTCTGTGAATATCTTTATCTCAAAGGCAAACCAAATGTAGTGTTAGTTAAAAAGAGAGAAAGCTGAAATCTAAACATTAATGAGAATAATGATCAGAATCGCTCATGTCTTACTCAATAACTGAGGCAGAGAGACCGTGTCATGGACATAATGAGGTCACTCCCAAGTCCTCAGTCCATCTGGATGGTGATTTCAGCTTTAATGTGACAGCGTAGTCCAAGAACGAGAGGTGTCCCTCGACAATCCCTGGCTGCAGACTGTGACCCTGGTGCACAATCGGGTTACATTCCCACAGGGAGGGGGACAGGTGGAGGCCAAGAATAGGTCATATAGTCATCCAGCACAGAATCAGACTCTTCGGTCCAACCAGTCCGTGCTGACCATAATCCCAAACTAAACTAGTCCCACCTTCCTGCCCCAGGCCCATATCCCTCCAAACGTTTCTTATTCATGTATCTACCCAAATGTCGTTTAAACATTATAATTGTACCCACATCCACCACTTCCTTAGGAGGTTCATTCTGCACATGAACCACCCTCTGTATAAAACCACCCTCTGTATAAAACCACCCACTGTATTAAACCACCCTCTGTATAAAACCACCCTCTGAATAAGACCACCCGCTGTATAAAACCACCCTCTGTAGAAAACCACCCTCTGTATAAGACCACCCGCTGTATAAAACCACCCTCTGTATAAAACCACCCACTGTATAAAGCATTTGCCCCCTCATGTCTTTTTTAAATCCATTTCCTCTCACCTTAAGAAGGTGCCCCCTATTCTTGAAATCCCCCATCCTAGGGAAAAGACACTCACCATTAACTCTATCTATACCCCTTATAATTTTATGAATCTCTACCAGATCATCTGTCAACCTCCTATGCTCAAGTGAAAAAACTCCCTGCCTAACCAGCCTTTCCTTTTAACTCAAGCCTTCCTTACCCGGCCACATCCTGGTAAATCACTTCTGTGCCCTTTCCAGTTTAATAATCTCCTCCCTATAACCTCTTCACCGAATCGCAGCATCGCTCCAGGGCAGAAGGACATCATTTGGACAATCCCATCTACTCCAGCTCTCCAAGAACTTCAGCTTTGTGCAAACTCCCCGTCATCCTGCACATCATTTCTGTTGAAATACCCATCCAGTGCCCTCTACAATTCAACCCACCCTCTCATTCTTTCTGTAAAGTACCCATGAGTGCAGCTAAATCATTGTTCAATACAATCCCAATGCAAGGATAAGAATCCCTGGCAGAAGTCATGTTGCAAAACTAAAATCTTCCAAAGCAACCCCGAGACTCAATGCTGCTGTTGAATAGAATCCCTAAAGTGTGGAAACAGGCCATTTGGCCCAACAGGTCCACACCGACCCTCTGAAGAGTAACCCAGCCAGATCCATTCCCCTACCCTATTACTCTACATTTGCTAATGCACCTATCCTCCACATCCCTGGACACTACGGGCAATTTAGCATGGCCAATTCACCTGACCTGCACAGCTTTGGACTGTGGGAGGAAACCAGAGCACCCGGAGGAAACCCACGCAGACACTGAGAATGCGCAAAACCACACAGACAGTCACCCGAGGCTGGAATCAAACCCGGATCGCTGGTGCTGTGAGGCAGCAGTGCTAGCCACTGAGTCACCGTGCCGCACCTATCCTTGCAAATGAGTAAGTTGGTGTGGACCTACCAAGGAATTGAGCCTGGATTTCTATTATTCAGGAGTGACGGTGTTCTCCCAGTGTCCTCAACAACATGTGGCCCTCAGGCAGGAACACTGTCAACAGATTTGCTGGCTGTTCAGCTATGTTGCTGTTAGTGGGATCTTGCTGTGCGAAGAAGAAACTCGCTCAAATGGTAGCGGTGAGGAGGAGGCAGCTGCAGAGGCAAGGGGCAACACAAAAGGCGGGAGGGATCTGTACCAACAGCGTGTTCCTGCCCCCCGGGGAATAATGCTGGGGGTGGGCTCTGCCTATTCATCCAGGGCATGTAGCCAGCTCTTGGAACATAGTGAACCCTCCGTAGCCAACAGCAACTAACTGTTTGGAAGGTGCATGGGAGCTGTGCTGTATCAGGCTGGGAAATGATGGGTGGCACGGTGGCTCAGTGGTTAGCACTGCTGCTGCCTCACAGCGCCAGGGACCTGGGTTCAATTCCCACCTTGGGTGACTGTCTGTGTGGTTTTGCACATTCTCCCCGTGTCTGTGTGGGTCTCATCTGGGTGCTCCGGTTTCCTGCCACAGTCCAAAGCTGTGCAGGTCAGGTGGATTGGCCATGCTAAATTGCCCGTAGTGTTCAGGGTAGTATAGGTTAGGAGCATTAGTCAGGGGGAAATGTAGATTAAGGGAATGGGCCTGGGGGGGTTACTCTTTGGAGGGTCAGTCTGGACTTGTTGGGCCAAATGGCCTGTTTCCACACTGTGGGGATTCTATGAGGGTGGGCACACTGATAATGGGGGCAGGGGGTGATGTTGATGGGGACTTTGGGTTCTGCTGCCTCTACTATAACCAGAGTGAGACACAACTGGAATGCTCCTGCTCGGTATTCCTTGGCACGATTCCCTCTTCCATCTGACTGGCTCCATGATTCTGACCTTGATCTTTGTGTACCATTCTGGAACCTTCCCACGGGGCTCTCCATTTTGCGATGACCTCCGCAGTGCCCACCTCTGCCAGGGCTGGTGGAGGGTCAGTCCAGTGAGGGGTCAGTGTCTTACCCATCGCGATTGTGAATGAGGCATGAGTTACCCTGGGCGACTTTGACAGGTTCCTGACCTCAGGGTTACTCTGGTTTGAAGACCAGAAAATGTGGAAGTAGATGGAGGTCATTTCTGAGAATCAATCTGTAAAACCCATTGTTAATTATGATGCTAAAGTTCAATTTAGTGATGATGACCAAGCTCTTTATTCTCACACTCAATCCTCAGCTGCTCGGCACTTACTGAATCAGCACCAGGAGCTTATAGCTTCTTTCATTCCAAAACGTTAGGGCCTTACACAGGGTTTGCAACTGACAGCACGCTCTGTCCCTCTGTCAGTGAGCACACTTGGCCTCTCAAATGATTTACCATTGATTCCTTTTCAGCTTAAAACCTTTTCCCTTGTATAAATTAGTTGGTTTATTGATGTAGATGTAACTTCATCTTGGCATTAAACTCATTATTTCCTGCTGTGAGTTTCATTCCTTTGGGACCCAGTTTAACACTGGACTGTCTCAAAGATATGAAATTGGATCCTTTCTTTCAGAAACTGACAGATTATTCTCTGCAGAGTTTCTGCAATTTAATCGTTTCTTTATTAAAATCTCCTTTAATTTTTCTTGGCATCCGCCATTCAGCTTGTGCAGACTATGTGTGTGTGTGTGT
>NW_025191013.1:0-644 GCF_004010195.1 Chiloscyllium plagiosum
TTATGAATTCCCGTGGCGACGTAAATCGCACCAGGCAAAAGGAAAGAAATTACTCACCAAGTGATTAAGAAAAACTGCAATACATGCTGAAATCAAGGGTAATGAACTGGTATCAATACTACATCGTGCCTTTTATATAAAAGAAGCTTCAAAGCTTTTATTTTGTGTGAGTTTAAACAAATGTTGATCCCTGTCACATTATGAGATATTGGGAAGCTGACAAAGTGTTATATCAAACAAGTGATCAAAGAAGTGGGTTTCAAGTCGTATTTTGTCACACAAAACGAAGCTTGTATCACCAAACTGAGATGACCGAAGTTTTTCTGCTAGAGGTCATCATCTTTTGTCAGTCTCAAAACGCTTCATATGTTAGTGCTGCCATAGCTCAGTGGTTCGAGCCCAGGGTTGTAACCTTGATTCACACTACAGACTTGCTGCATTTTCTTGCAACTATTGCAGCAAGCATCCGAAGATGCGTTTTCCATGTTGTGAGGAATTATTTTTGAAGGAATAGCTGGAAGTCAATTTATAGGCAGACCCCACCGCCCCGCCCCCCATCCCCGCCCCAGCCCCCATTTGTTTCTGCTGGAAGTCCACATACGTGTTTTTCCTTCGAGGAACATGAGGATGACAAGCTTCTGATG
>NW_025191013.1:751-3461 GCF_004010195.1 Chiloscyllium plagiosum
GAGACAGGAATCTGCTGGAATCCAATTAAACAGGCAGGAAGTTGGAAGACCACAGCTAGCCAGGCTGCCTCAGATTTGGAGAAGTCAACGTTTAGCAGGTACAAATTATTGCCAATTGGGACAGTCCTTGAGGGACAGCCTCCCGCCTGTTTACCCTCTGCTTATGTAAACAGAATCGGTTTTAAAGCGAGTCATGAAGAAAGAAGATGCCAAACGGGTCAATTCCTCATTTTATAGAAGTTGGGCTCTCCTGAGGCCTTTGTTACTTTCAAAAGATGTGTCTGTATAGTTCCCTCTATGGGTCAAAATGAGGTTCAGTTCTCCCGCAGTTCATGAACAAATTTGACGGTATCTGACTTCAGTCTCATTCACTGGTTCTTTTGAGATTAAAACTTTGCCAGGAAAGTCTCATTCAGATGAACACTTCAGATGTCAGACTGTGGGCCAAATAGTGGAAATTGGAAACGAGAATATTTGATGTTTGATGACTGGCACTGACAGAATGTATTATTCTGTGCTCTAAAAGCACGATGTCACAAACACTCTTTTTTGGAAGGAATTTCTCATCGCAGGAAAAGAAACCTATGCTGTTAAACGAAGACGCAATTGCACATGCTGTCCTTCCTGGTCGACTAGTGGTTACCATACAGCGCTTTCACTGCTGTGGTTTGGGTTAATTTCTTGGTCAGGGAATCTGGATTTATTGTTCCTGATAAGGGCAACAACACAAGTCGAGCATCTTTGACATTTCAAACGCGTCCGCATGTGCCTTGAATAATTGTGCAGGGCCGCAAGGTGGCTCACTGGTTATCACTGCTGCCTCACAGCGCCAGAGATATGATTTGCCGACAACTGGGTCGACTGTCAGTAAGGTGCATAATTCAGGAGCAAATGAAGAGAAAAAGGGTAAGGAATTGTTCTGTGAGGTTTAATCCCAGGAGGATTGGTGTGCATTTGTTGCATCGAATAGGCAATTTCTGAACTGTGGGCATTCCATGTTCCCTTATTGTGTTGCTTTAGTACATGTTCAGACAGGGGAGAAAAAATGAGGAAAAACAGTCACGACCCAAACAGTGATTGATCCAATATGCAACAACCAACGGATTCACTTTTGACTGAACTAGCTCCCATTTTCCCGACATTGGTAATGGTAGTATACAGCATTAGAGCGGGTTTTCATGTGTTGTTTTGGCCCCAGCATCCTTTCTCAACATGGACTATACTGGGACATAAAGAGATGATAAAAGACATGGATGGCGATGACTGGAATGAAAAGACTTCAGGAAGAATGGACAGCGTTTACTTGGAAACAGAAAAATGGAAAGGAAGCCAACGATGTAGTGGGGGAAAATGCCATTTGAAAAGACAAAGCGGGTTTCATGGGATGGTGGAAAAGACGAATAGATCATGTGGCGTGAAACCAGGTAAAACTGAGTTGTGTCCGTATAGAAAGTTTCTAGGCGATATGAATTTGGTGAGAGTAAACAGGAGGGAAAATTCCTCATTCGGATGGATCTATATCTAGAGTATAGAACTTGAAAACCAGCGATGAATGATAAAGAGAAGTTTGGAGCTCGCATTCTTTTTCTTTCTCCAGCTATTGAATTCGAAAATGATTACTTTTTCTCAGGAAAAATTATTCTGAAGTTGATTCTAAAATATTTGTAAAGATGCGTGCAGATACACAAGGAGTGAATTTCACCGGGACAGGGAGTCTGGGCGGCCAGAATGGGTATACGTTACGTGCACACTCTCTAATTGGTTAACGTTAATTGGAAAGAAACCTTATAACACCTGTAACTGAGCACGACAAAGTGTAGAATGAGCTAATTGTGAGGAAAGCTTTAGCAGCTTGTTCTACATGAACTTCTATAAAATGTAAAAGAACTGAGCTGTTTGTGTTGGCTCAGCATTTAAGGGAAGCCGGTTAGCACAGTCTGCTGCATAACTGGTTTATGATATAAAGTGATGCCAACAGTGTTGGAATAATTCGCGCAATGTATCAGCTTACCTTCAGGATCCTGATCTCCCCATTCAGCTAATACTTTAGGAGATGGCGAGAATAAAAGTGAAAGTACACTATCGTGAGTTGGAACTGACCTGCCGATGTAATGCACATTTTTTCTTTCATCGGTTGCATTAGAAAATTTGGCTGCAATCACAGAGAAGGGAGTGAGTTCATTTGCTGCTCACTCATCTCCCCCAACCATATCTAGTGACAAGACACGAAAATAATTCCTGTTTGAATTCTGTAATCTTCATAGCAGTACTTAAAAACAGCTTTGTCATTTCTATTCTAGTTTTTCTGATAACAGGCAAAATGTCCAATGAGATAAACCTAATAACTTTTGGATTGTTTTAATGGACTGTGCGAGTTTGCATGAAAATTAGTAATATGATACGAGCTAAACATCCTTTCCAGAATGTAACACAGCGTAGGATCAGCGACATGACAAACGTCATCGACTTCAAAAATCACCTCTGTATCTCTAGTGAGTGATGGATATTCTCTCAGGGAGTCTTTATGGCTGGTCTTAAGTAACTGAGGTATTTCTCAAGGACAGAACACTCCACAAAATCAGATATTTTTTGAATAAATGCTGTTTTACTCAATGTTCTTTTGCAACGTTTAAATATATATATATATATTAAATATTAAATATATATGCATACACATACATACATGCATGCTGTTGTGGTTCTGTTCGCC
>NW_025191014.1:0-3461 GCF_004010195.1 Chiloscyllium plagiosum
ACTGCGTGTGGTTCCCTCTGACGTTACAGTGTGTGTTTCACTCTGACATTACTGCGAGTGGTTCACTCTGACATTACGGCGTGTGGTTCACTCTGACATTACTGCGTGAGGTTCACTCTGACATTACTGTGTGCGGTTCACTCTGACATTACTGCGTGCTGTTTACTCTGACATTACTGCGTGTGGTTCACTCTGACATTACTGCGTGTGGTTCACTCAGATATTACTGCGTGTGGTTCGCTCTGACATTACAGTGTGTGCGTTCACTCTAACATGACTGCGTGTGGTTCACTCGGACATTACTGTGTGTGCATTTACTCTGACATTACTGCGTGTGGTTCTCTCGGACATTACTGTGTGTGCATTCACTCTGACATTACTGCGTGTGCATTCACTCTGACATTACCGTGTGTGGTTCAATCTGACATTACTGCGTGTGGTTCACTCTGACATTACTGCATGTGGTTCTCTCGGACATTACTGTGTGTGCATTCACTCTGACATTACTGCGTGTGCTTTCACTCTGACATTACTGCGTGTGGTTCACTCTGACATTACTGCGTGTGGTTCACTCTGACATTACTGCGTGTGCATTCACTCTGACATTACTGCGTGTGGTTCACTCTGACATTACTGCGTGTGCATTCACTCTGACATTATTGCGTGTGTTTCACTCTGACATTACCGTGTGTGGTTCAATCTGACATTACTGTGTGTGGTTCACTCTGACATTAATGCGTGCGGTTCACTCTGACATTACTGTGTGCAGTACACTCTGACATTACTGCATGTTGTTCACTCTGACATTACTGTGTGTGGTTCACTCTGACATTACTGTGTGTGGTTTACTCTGACATTACTGCGTGTGTGTTCACTCTGACATTACTGTGTGCGGTTCACTCTGACATTACTGCGTGTGTGTTCACTCTGACATAACTGTGTGTGGTTCACTCTGACATTACTGCGTGTGTGTTCACTCTGACATTACTGTGTGTGGTTCACTCTGACATTACTGTGTGTGGTTCACTCTGACATTACTGCGTGTGGTTCACTCTCATATTACTGCGTGTGGTTCACTCTGACATTACTGCGTGAGGTTCACTCTGACATTACTGTGTGAGTTCCACTCTGATATTACTGCGTGTGGTTCACTCTGACGTTACAGTGTGCGTTTCACTCTGACATTACTGCGAGTGGTTCACTCTGACATTACTGCACATTACTGCGAGTGGTTCACTCTGACATTACTGCGTGAGGTTCACTCTGACATTACTGTGTGCGGTTCACTCTGACATTACTGCGTGTGGTTCACTCTGACATTACTGTGTGCGGTTCACTCTGACATTACTGCGTGCTGTTTACTCTGACATTCCTGTGTGTGGTTCACTCTGACATTACTGCGTGTGGTTCTCTCTGACATTACTGTGTGAGGTTCACTCTGACATTACTGCGTGTGCTTCACTCAGATATTACTGCGTGTGGTTCGCTCTGACATTACAGTGTGTGCGTTCACTCTAACATGACTGCGTGTGGTTCACTCGGACATTACTGTGTGTGCATTCACTCTGACATTACTGCGTATTGTTCACTCTGACATTACTGTGTGTGCATTCACTCTGACATTACTGCGTGTGCATTCACTCTGACATTACCGTGTGTGGTTCACTCTGACATTACCGTGTGTGGTTCAATCTGACATTACTGCGTGTGGTTCACTCTGACATTACTGCGTGTGCATTCACTCTGACATTACTGTGTGCGGTTCACTCTGACTTTACTGTGTGCGGTTCACTCTGAGATTACTGTGTGAGGTTCACTCTGACATTACTGCGTGTGTTTCACTCTGACATTACTGTGAGCGGTTCACTCTGACATTACTGGGTGTTGTTCACTCTGACATTACTGCGTGTGGTTCACTCTGACATTACTGTGTGTGCGTTCACTCTGACATTACTGCGTGTGGTTCACTCTGACATTACTGCGTGTGGTTCACTCTGACATTACTGCGTGTGGTTCACTCTGACATTACTGCGTGTTGTTCACTCTGACATTACTGTGTGCGGTTCACTCTGACATTACTGCGTGTGTTTCACTCTGACATTACTGTGTGCGGTTCACTCTGACATTACTGTGTGCGGTTCACTCTGACATTACTGCGTGTTGTTCACTCTGATATTACTGTGTGTGGTTCTCTCTGACATTACTGCGTGTGGTTCACTCTGACATGACTGCGTGTGGTTCACTCTGACATTACTGCGTCTGGTTCACTCGTACATTACTGTGTGTGGTTCGCTCTGATATTACTGCGTGTTGTTCGTTCTGACATTACAGTGTGTGCGTTCACTCTGACATTACTGCGTGTGGTTCACTCTGACATTACTGCGTGTGCATTCACTCTGACATTATTGCGTGTGGTTCACTCTGACATTACTGTGTGCGGTTCACTCTGACATTACTGCTTATGCGTTCACTCTGACATTACTGCGTGTGCATTCACTCTGACATTACTGCGTGTGCATTCCTCTGACACACTCTGACATTACTGCGTGTGGTTCACTCTGACATTACTGCGTGTGGTTCACTCGTACATTACCGTGTGCGGTTCACTCTGACATTACTGCTTATGCGTTCACTCTGACATTACTGCGTATGCATTCACTCTGACATTACTGCGTGTGGTTCACTCTGACATTACTGCGTGTGGTTCACTCTGACTGTGGTTCACTCGTACATTACTGTGTGTGGTTCACTCTGACATTACCGCGTGTGGTTCACTCTGATATTACTGTGTGTGGTTCACTCGGACATTACTGCGTGTGGTTCACTCTGACATTACTGCGTGTGGTTCACTCTCACATTACTGCGTGTGGATCACTCTGACATTACTGCGTGTGGTTCACTCTGACATTACTGCGTGTGCGTTCACTCTGATATTACTGTATGTGCATTCACTCTGATATTACTGTGTGTGCGTTCACTCTGATATTTGCTGCGTGTGCGTACACTCTGACATTACTGTGTGTGCGTTCACTCTGATATTACTGTGTGTGGGTTTACTCTGACATTACTGCATGTGGTTCACTCTGACATTACTCCGTGCGGTTCACTCTGACATTACTGCGTGCGGTTCACTCTGACATTACTGCGTGTGGTTCACTCTGACATTACTGTGTGTGGTTCACTCTGACATTACTGCATGTGGTTCACTCTGACATTACTGCGTGTGGTTCACTCTGACATTACTGCGTGTGGTTCACTCTGACATTACTGCGTGTGTGTTCACTCTGACATTACTGTGTGCGGTTCACTCTGTCATTACTGTGTGTGGTTCACTCTGACATTACTGTGTGTAGTTCACTCTGACATTACTGTGTGTGGTTCACTCTGACATGACTGCATGTGTGTTCACTCTGACATTACTGCGTGTGGTTCACTCTGACATTACTGTGTGCGGTTCACTC
>NW_025191015.1:0-3462 GCF_004010195.1 Chiloscyllium plagiosum
GCCTGTGAATTGTCAATACTGTGTGTCAATAGCCTCTTGCCTAAGGATAGGCGATACTGTGTGAATAATAATGTGGCCTGTGCATGGTCAATGCTGTGTGATGATAATCCTGTGGGCTGTGGATGGTCAATACTATGTGTTAATAATCTGTGACCTGTGCAATGTCAATATTGTTTGCAAATAATACTGTGGCCTGTGAATGGTCAAGACTGTGTGTGAACAATCTTGTAATTTGAGAATGGTCAATACTGTGTGTGAATAATCCTGTTGCCTGAGGATGATCAGTACTGTGTAGGAATAATCCTGTGCCTTGAGGGTTATCAATACTGTGTATGAATAATCCATGGCCTGAGGATGGTCAAACCTGTGTGGGAATAATCCTGTGACCTGTAAATGGTCAAGACAGTGTGTTCATTAATTCTGTGGCTGTAGGCTGGTCAATATTGAGTGTGAATAATCATGCGGCCTGAGGATTGTCAATACTGTATGGGAACAATCCTGTGACCTGTAAATGATCAAGACAAAGTGTTCATTAATCCTGTGCCGTGTGCTAGTCAATACTGTGTGTGAATAATCCTGTGCCCTGTGAATGATCAATACTGTGTGTGAATATTGCTGTGGACTGAGAATGGTGAATACTGTGTGGGAATAACCGTTGGGCCAAAGGATAGTCAATACTGTGTGTGTTAAATATCCTGCTGCCCGAGGATGTTCAATACAGTGAGTGAATAGTCCGGTGGCCTGAGTATGGTCCATACTCTGTGGGAATAATCCTGTAGCCTGAGGATGGTCAATACAGTGTGTGAATAATCCTGTGGCCTGAGAATGGTCATTCATGTATGGGAATAATCCTGTGGCCTGAGAATGGTCAATGCTGTGTGGGAATAATCCTGTGGCCTGAGAATGGTCAATGCTGTTTGGGAATAATCATGTGGCCTGAGGATGTTCAATACCTTGTGTGAATAATCCTGTGGCCTGAGTGTGGTCATATTCTGTGTGGGGAAAATCCTGTTGACTGAGGACAGTCAATACTGTGTGTGAATAATCCTATGGCCCGTGAATCGTAAATACTGTGTGTGAATAGCCCTTTGCCTAAGGATGGGCAATACTGTGTGTGAATAATGATGTGGCCTGTGGATGGTCAATGCTGTGTGATAATAATCATCTGGGCTGTGGATGGTCAATACTATGTGTTAAAAATCTGTGGCCTGTGCATGGTCAATATTGTTTGCAAATAATACTGCGTCCCGAGGATGGTCAATACTGTGCGTGAATAACCCTTGGCCTGAGGATGGTCAATACAGTGTGTGAATAATCGTGTTGCCTGAGGTTGTTCAATAGCATTTATTAATAATCCTGTGGCCTGAGAATGGTCAATATAGTGTGAGAATAATCCTGTTGCCTAAGGATGATCAATACTGTGTAGGAAAAATCCCTTGGCTTGAGGATTGTCAATACGTTGTGTGGATAATTCATGGCCTGAGGATGGTCATGTGTTGCTGGAAAAGCGCAGCAGATCAGGCAGCATCTAGGGAACAGGAGAATCAACGTTTCGGGCATTAGCCCTTCTTCAGGATTCCTGAAGAAGGGCTAATGCCCGAAACGTCGATTCTCCTGTTCCCTTGATGCTGCCTGATCTGCTGCGCTTTTCCAGCAACACATTTCCATCTCTGATCTCCAGCATCTGCAGACCTCACTTTCTCCTGAGGATGGTCAATACTGTGTGTAAATAATCCTGTGACTTCAGGAGGGTCAATACTATGTGGGAATAATCCTGTGACCTGTAAATGTTGAAGACAGAGTATTCATTAACCCTGTGGCCATGTGCTAGTCAATGCTGTGTGTGAATAAACCTGTGCCCTGTGAATCATCAATACTGTGTTTGACTAATCCTTGGACTGCATATGTATAATACTATGTGTGAACAATCCTGTGGACTGTGAATGGTCAATAGTGTGTCAGAGTAATCCTGAACTTGAGGATGTTCAATACTATGTGTGAATAATCTTGTGCCGTGTGGATTGTCAGTACTGTGTGGAAATATTCCTGCGACCTGTTAATTGGTAAAGAGAATGTGAGCTGTGGCCTCCGGTTGGTCAATACAGTGTGTGAATGATCTTATGGTCTTCGGATGGTCAATACTGTGTATGAATAACCCTTGACCTGAGGATGGTCAATACTGTGTGAGAATAATCCTGTGGATGGAGGATGGTGAATAATAATGGGGCCTGAGGGCAGTTAATTCGGTGTGTGAATAATGCTATGGGCTGTGAATTGTCAGTACTGTGTGTGTATAACCCTTTGCCAAAGGATGGTCAATACTGTGAGTGAATAATAATGTGGGCTGTGGATGGTTAATGCTGTGTGATCGTAATCATGTGGCCTGAGGCTGGTCAATAATGTGTGTGAATAATTTTGCTACCCAAGGATTGTCAATACTGTGTATGAATAATCCTGTGGACTGTGAATGGTCAGTACTGTGTGTGAGTAATCCTGTAGACCTAGAATTGTCAATACTGTGTGTGAATAATTCTGTGGCCTGAGAATGGTCAACACAGTGTGAGAATAATCCTGGTGCCTGTGGATGGTCAATACTGTGTGTTAATAATCTGTGAGCTGTGCAATGTCAATATTTGCAAATAATACTGTGGCCTGTGAATGGTCAAGACTGTGTGTGAACAATCTTGTGATTTGAGAATGGTCAATACTGCGTGTGAACAATCCTGCGGCCTGTGAATCATCAATACTGTGTGTGAATAATCCTGTGGCCTGAGGGCAGTCAATACTGTGTGTAAATAATACTATGGCCTGTGAATCGTAAATACTGTGTGTGAATAACCATTGGCCTAAGGATGGTCAATACTGTTGTGAATAATCCTTTGGACTGTAAATGGTCAATGCACTGTGTGAATAATCCTGCGGCCTGTGGATGGTCAATGCAGTGTGATAATAATCCTGTAGCCTGTGAATGTTCAATGGTGTGTGTGCATATTGCTGTCGACTGTGAATGGTCAATACTCTGTGTGAATAATCCTATGGTTTTAGGATGGTAAATACTGTGTATGAACAATCCTGTGGCCGGAGGATGGTCAAAACTGTGCGTGAACAATCCCGTGGCTTGAGGATAGTCAATACTGTGTGAGAATAATCATGTACCCTGTGAATGGTCAAGACAGTGTGTTCGTTAATCCTGTGTCTGTATGTTGAATATTGTGTGCGAGTACTCGTGTGGCCTGAGGATGGTCATTACAGTGTGTGAATAACCCTGTGGCCTGAGGATGTTCAATACTGTGTAGGAATAATCCTGTGGCTTGAGGATTGTCAATATACTGTGTGCATAATCCCGCAGCCTGAGGATGGTCAATAATGTGTTTGAATAATCCTGTGGCTTGTGAATTGTCAATACTGTGTGTCAATAGCCCCTTGCCGAAGGATAGGCGATACTGCGTGAATAATAATGTG
>NW_025191016.1:0-3462 GCF_004010195.1 Chiloscyllium plagiosum
CTAGTCCCAGCGTGGAGGTCTAGTCCCAGCGTGAAGGTCTAGTCCCTATGTGGAGGTTTAGTCCCTACAGTGTGGAGGTCTGATCCAAGCGTGGAGGTCTAGTCTCAGCGTGGAGGTCTAGTCCCAGTGTGGAGGTCTTGTCCCTATGTGGAGGTCGAGTCCCAGTGTGGAGTTCTAGTCCCAGCGTGGAGGTCAAGTCCCAACGTGGAGGTCTAGTCCCAGCATGGTGTTCTAGTCCCAGCGTGGAGGTCTAGTCCTTGCGTGGAGGTCTAGTCCCTACAGTGTGGATGTCTAGTCCCAGCGTGGAGGTCTAGTCCCAGTGTGGCGGTCTAGACCCTACAGTGTGGATGTCTAGTCACAGTGTGGAGGTCTAATCCCTACAGTGTGGAGGTCTAGTCCCAGTGTGGAGGTCTAGTCCCTACAGTGTGGAGGTCTGATCCCAGCGTGGAGGTCTAGTCCCAGCGTGGAAGTCTAGTCCCATCGTGGAGGTCTAGTCCCATCGTGGAGGTCTAGTCCCAGTGTGGAGTTCTAGTCCCAGCGTGGAGGTCAAGTCCCAGCGTGGAGGTCTAGTCCCAGCGTGGAGTTCTAGTCCCAGTGTGGAGGTCTAGTCCCAGTGTGGAGTTCTAGTCCCAACATGGAGGTCTAGTCCCAGCGTGGAGTTCTAGTCCCAGCGTGGAGGTCTAGTCCTAGCGTGGAGGTCTAGTCCCTCCAGTGTGGATGTCTAGTCCCAGCATCGAGGTCAAGTCCCAGTGTGGCGGTCTCGTCCCTACAGTGTGGATGTCTAGTCCCAGTGTGGAGGTCTAATCCCTACAGTGTGGAGGTCTAGTCCCAGTGTGGAGGTCTAGTCCCTACAGTGTGGCGGTCTAGTCCCTATAGTGTGGAGGTCTAGTCCCAGTGTGGCGGTCTCGTCCCTACAGTGTGGCGGTCTAGTGCCTACAGTGTGGAGGTCTAGTCCCAGTGTGGCGGTCTCGTCCCTACAGTGTGGAGGTCTGGTCCCAGCTTTGAGGTCTAGTCCCTACAGTGTGGAGGTCTGGTCCCAGTGTGGAGGTCTAGTCCCTACAGTGTGGATGTCTAGTCCCAGCGTCGAGGTCAAGTCCCAGTATGGCGGTCTAGTGCCTACAGTGTGGAGGTCTAGTCCCAGTGTGGCGGTCTCGTCCCTACAGTGTGGAGGTCTGGTCCCAGCTTTGAGGTCTAGTCCCTACAGTGTGGAGGTCTGGTCCCAGTGTGGAGGTCTAGTCCTACAGTGTGGATGTCTAGTCCCGACAGTGTGGAGGTCTGATCCAAGCGTAGAGGTCTAGTCCCAGTGTGGAGGTCTAGTCCCAGTGTGGAGGTCTAGTCCCTACAGTGTGGAGGTCTGATCCCAGTGTGGAGGTCTAGACCCAGTGTGGAGGTCTAGTCCCTACAGTATGGAGGTCTGATCCAAGCGTGGAGGTCTGATCCAAGCGTGGAGGTCTGATCCCAGTGTGGAGGTCTGATCCCAGTGTGGAGGTCTAGTCCCTACAGTGTGGAGGTCTGATCCCAGTGTGGAGGTCTGATCCCAGTGTGGAGGTCTAGTCCCAGTGTGGTGGTCTAGTCCCAACAGTGTGGAGTAGTCCCAGTGTGGAGGTCTAGTCCCAGTGTGGAGGTCTAGTCCCTACAGTATGGAGTTCTAGTCCCAGTGTGAAAGTCTAGCCCCAACAGCATGGATTTCTAGTCCCAGCGTAGAGATCTAGTCCCAGCATGGAGCTCTAGTCCCAGCATGGAGTTCTAGTCCCAGCGTGGAGGTCTCGTCCCAGCATGGATTTCTAGTCCCTGTGTGGAGTTCTAGTCCCAGTGTGGAGGTCTAGTCCCAGCGTGGTGTTCTAGTCCCAGTGTGGAGTTCTAGTCCCAGCGTGGTGTTCTAGTCCCAGTGTGGAGTTCTAGTCACAGCTTGGAGTTCTAGTCACAGCGTGGAGGTCGAGTCCTAGCGTGGAGTTCTAGTCCCAGCGTGGAGTTCTAGTCCCAGCGTGGAGTTCTAGTCCCAGCGTGGAGATCTAGTCCCAGCTTGGAGGTCTAGTCCCAGCGTGGAGGTCTAGTCCCTATGTGGAGGTCTAGTCCCTACACTGTGGAGGTCTGATCCAAGCGTGGAGGTCTAGACCCAGTGTGGAGGTCTAGTCCCAGTGTGGAGGTCTAATCCCAGTGTGGAGGTCTAGTCCCTACAGTGTGGAGGTCTGATCCAAGCGTGGAGGTCTACTCTCAGCGTGGAGGTCTAGTCCCAGTGTGGAGGTCAAGTCCCTACAGTGTGGAGGTCTGATCCCAGCGTGGAGGCCTAGTCCCAGTGTGGAGGTCTAGTCCCAGTGTGGAGTTCTGATCCCAGTGTGGAGGTCTAGTCCCAGTGTGGAGGTCTAGTCCCTACAGTGTGGAGGTCTAGTCCCAGTGTGGAGGTCTGATCCCAGTGTGGAGGTCTAGTCCCAGTGTGGAGGTCTAGTCCCAGTGTGGAGTTCTGATCCCAGTGTGGAGGTCTAGTCCCAGTGTGGAGGTCTAGTCCAAGTGTGGAGTTCTGATCCCAGTGTGGAGGTCTAGTCCCAGTGTGGAGGTCGAGTCCCTACAGTGTGGAGGTCTAGTCCCAGTGTGGAGGTCTGATCCCAGCGTGGAGGTCTAGTCCCAGCGTGGACGTCTAGTCCCATCGTGCAGGTCTAGTCCCTATGTGGATGTCTAGTCCCAGTGTGGAGTTCTAGTCCCAGCGTGGAGGTCAAGTCCCAGCGTGGGGGTCTAGTCCCAGCGTGGAGTTCTAGTCCCAGTGTGGAGGTCTAGTCCCAGTGTGGAGTTCTAGTCCCAACGTGGAGGTCTAGTCCCAGCATGGAGTTCTAGTCCCAGCATGGAGGTCTAGTCCTAGCCTGGAGGTCTAGTCCCTCCAGTGTGGATGTCTAGTCCCAGCGTCGAGGTCAAGTCCCAGTGTGGCGGTCTAGTCCCTACAGTGTGGATGTCTAGTCCCAGTGTGGAGGTCTAATCCCTACAGTGTGGAGGTCTAGTCCCAGTGTGGAGGTCTAGTCCCTACAGTGTGGCGGTCTAGTCCCTACAGTGTGGAGGTCTAGTCCCTATAGTGTGGAGGTCTAGTCCCAGTGTGGCGGTCTCGTCCCTACAGTGTGGCGGTCTAGTGCCTACAGTGTGGAGGTCTAGTCCCAGTGTGGCGGTCTCGTCCCTTCAGTGTGGAGATCTGGTCCCAGCTTTGAGGTCTAGTCCCTACATTGTGGAGGTCTGGTCCCAGTGTGGAGGTCTAGTCCCTACAGTGTGGATGTCTAGTCCCGACAGTGTGGAGGTCTGATCCAAGTGTAGAGGTCTAGTCCCAGTGTGGAGGTCTAGTCCCAGTGTGGAGGTCTAGTCCCAGTGTGGAGGTCTAGTCCCGACAGTGTGGAGGTCTGATCCAAGCGTGGAGGTCTAGTCCCAGCCTGGAGCTCTAGTCCCAGTGTGGAGGTCTAGTCCCTACAGTGTGGAGGTCTGGTC
>NW_025191017.1:0-3462 GCF_004010195.1 Chiloscyllium plagiosum
GAGCTCATAGATTACTGCGGTATTATTAATTATGGACACAATAGCGACTGGTTGCACTTCAGATTCTATTAAGATGTAGCTTACTAACTGAGACTGATGACAACTGGAACCTAAGTTTAAATGGATCATAAACTGACCTCACTATTGAATGAAATGACAGAAATCAAAAATCAGTTATTCTTAGGAACCGGAGGTGATTATTCAACCAGTCGACCCCTGTCAGCCACTCAACAATATCGAGGCTGATATGTGGATAACTACATTTGCCTGCCCTGGGCACATATCCTTGATACCCTTGGTAAATTTTAAAAGCATGTCTCTTTCAAGTATAAATTTAAAACTTGCATTAGCATCCACTGCTGTTTGAGGAAGAGAGTCCCAAATCTTGAATACTCTTTGTCTGCAGAATTGTTCTCTATCATCTCTCCTGAATGGCCTGCCCCTGACTCTTAGACTACCACGTGGGCGTCACTGGCTGAGCTCAACAATTAGCGTTAACCTTCTAATTTCTAGAGTAATAAGGCCCAATTGCTCAAGTCTCTCCTCAGTGTGTAAACATCCAAAATTCAAGTATCGTCATTGTAAACTTGCACTGAATGCCGT
This sequence comes from Chiloscyllium plagiosum, assembly GCF_004010195.1. Lineage (NCBI taxonomy): Eukaryota > Metazoa > Chordata > Chondrichthyes > Orectolobiformes > Hemiscylliidae > Chiloscyllium > Chiloscyllium plagiosum. The sequence continues at coordinate 604 of NW_025191017.1, forward strand.
CTCGGATCAAAACCTTATTCGTAACGCATGGTGCCAGGCTTTTTCCACGGTACTTTGACTTGGATCCAAGATGCATCTCTGTACTGTCTTCTCAATACTTTTTGGATGTTATGGACCTTATATTCACCACTCTCACAGTTCCAGAATCTCACCACCTATTGAGCAAAAATCAAATTCGTCGTCCCCTCTAAATCGTTTACCCTTTACTGTAGATCTATATCCCCTGTCTTTGATCGCACAATAAGGCAGAACAGTTGTTTCTGCGACCTGTCAATTGTTTTCATCTTTTATAGACCACTATCATGTCATCTCTCAAAATGCTTTCTTCTGTGAAAACATATTCAGTTTTTTCAAGTTCTGTTCACACCAGAAACTCTTAAATTCAGGCAACACGACAGCTAATTTGCTCTATCAAGCACTACCTGGTTCCTACCTTCACGTTACGCCGCAGTTTTATCACACCCCTCCTAAAACGTGGATTCCAGAACTGCGCTCTCCACTCTGCCTGTAACCTGAGCAATGCTTTATGCAGTTCCACCAGAACGGTTCTCAGCGGCATCATGACTGATTCAGATCTTGAGTGAACTGAACGACAGTTGGTGCCTCTTGCAGAGCCCTGAAAAGCTACGCAGAAGGTCTTCAAGACACGTCCATATACCAGATTCTCAGCGGACTTGACAATGCAGATGACGATAGGCTGTTTCCTTTTGTCAGAAACTCTACGACCACAGGATAACATCTCAGAATAAGGGGTTGCCAATTTCATGCAGAGATGAAAAGTGTTTTCTTCTCTCAGGTGGCAGCAAATCCTCAGAGTCATTTACAGCCAGGGGCTGTGGACCTTAAGGTTCACTTACGCTGTGATTCAGAGATTTTTAATCAGGAATGGTATCAAAGGTTATGGGAAAACGGCAAGAAAACAGACGTGAGGATGATTACGTCAACCATCATTTCATTGACAGAACCCTTTCAATGGGCATTCCAGCTCTGCTGAAAATCTACTATTTGAGTTAAAGAGACCAGAACTACACACAGGACTGAAGCCGTACTCTCACACAGGCTCTTCTGAACTTCAAACCTCTTGCAATGAAGGCTACCATACCGATAGCCTTCAAACGTTTTCTGCAATTCAGACAGTGAGTAAGCTGTTGGTTTACAATGACCACACAGTTTCCAAGCAACTTGTGAAAGAATGCCAGACAGGATGGCGACCGGCTCCGTTTCAGAGCCAAACAATGAAGAAAACGTCAGCGGCTCATAAGAAATGTTTAACTATTGGCAGACAGCTGATAGTGGTTTAACCAAAAGGTACCACACCACAGGCGAGGAATTAGCTTCAGAAGATAGGACCTGCATGATATTAATAACTTGGGGCAAGAAATTTAACGCTCTGTCACCTGAATTGCAGACTACCAAAACCGGTTTAAATGCAATTTATGCAAGGGACAGAAGCAGGCTATAGAAAGATACTGATATTTCAGATGAGTGGGCAAAAAAAAGGTAAATGGTGAAAAATATGGGATAATGTGAAGTTGTTCATTTTCGAAGGGAGAAGGAAACAACAAAATGTTATTTAAATGGAGAAAGCTGCAACACCAGGACACTGTTTTACATGTGCACGAAGCACAGAATGCAGCAGGACAAAAGAACGCAAGGTGTTATTTCGAGTTTTCCTTTTTACATTATTCATTGGGGGGATGCTACATCGTGGGATCGACAGAATTTATTGCACGTCATTAATTAATCTTGAGAAGATGGTGGTGAGCTTTCCTCTTCAACCGCTGGAGTCCTGCTATGCGTTGAACCACCATGCCATGGGGAAGAAATTAAAATGTTATGATCCAACAATAACTCGCCTTAACAATATTCGACCCAAATTCATGACCCCGCACTTATTCACGTTAAACTGCATCGACAACATTTTGGCCCACTCTCCTCATCTATCTATATTCATTTGTAAGGTTTTGTTTCCTCCTTGCAATTTATTATCCCGCCCAATTTTGTGTTGCCCGCAAATTTGTCTATAGACCCTTCTATTTCTGTATTGAAATCGTTAATGTAAATTGTACATAGCTCGGGTCCAAATGAAGGAACGGCACAAAACTTCCAATTCACAATGGTTAGTGGCTCGGATAGAAACTTAGAAGTGTTCTCATATATCTGCCTCCCTTGTTCCACTTGATGGATGTGCCCATGTGTTTGGATGGTGCGGTCTGAGGATATTTGGTGAATTTCTACAGTGTCTTTGTTGGAAGTGCACACTGCTGCTCATGAGATTCGTTGGTAATGGGAGTGAATGCTTGCGGATATAGTGCCAATTAAGCGTCCTGCTTTGTCCTGATATTGTCAAGCATTTTGCGTGTTTTGGGGGCTGCAGTTATCCAGGCACGTCGGGCGTAATCCATCACACTCCTGACTTGTGACTTGTAGATTTTGGACAGGCTTTAGGGAATCACGGAGTAAGCTACTCGCCAATTTTGGTTTGCTATCGCCGTTTCTGGCTTGTATTCATCACTTCTGGCTTTTTCTTACAGCCGTTTTGTTTAAGTGGTGAGTCAACTTCTGGTTCTGGTCAGTGATAACCTCAGGATGTTGACAGTCAGCGATTCAGTGATGTTAACACCATTGAGCACAAATGGGTTTTGTTTGGGTTGTCTCTGATTGCTGATGGTTCGAACTTGGCATTTGTGTAGTGCAAATGCTACTTCTGACTTCTCACCCTAAACCCAATTATTTTCTCGACATTGTTGTATTTGGACTCCTTCAGTATCTGAACGGTGCAGAACATTGCGCATTCATTGGTGAATATTCCAAATGTGACATTGTGCTGCAGGCAAGGACATTGATTACGCACCGGAA
>NW_025191018.1:0-3463 GCF_004010195.1 Chiloscyllium plagiosum
GTGGAACTGAATAAATAGTGGAGCTGCAGGTTGTCTAGGGTCCGGATAAATGTCATGTCAGAGTGTTAAAAGAAGTTGCTTACGAGGTAATGAATGATTTAATTTTTTAGGTTTTAATTTTCTAATACTTCCTTGATTTGGGATTGTCATGGAATTTGATCAATTTTAGTTTTTAAAAAAGGAATACAAAGCGGGGAGCTACAAGGATGTTAGCTTATTATCTATCTGAAGGGAAGTGTTGAAAGCTAATAATAAAGAAGTTGGAATAAGGTGTTTTGATAAGTTTGAGGGAATTGGGCACATTCAACCTGATTTGTGAAAGAGCAATAATGTTTGGCCAATCTGCTTAAGTTCTTTGAGGAAGTAATGTGCTATGGATCAAGGAGAACTGGTGAATGTGCTGTACTTAAAGCGCAGTACATCCGCTAATTTCAGTTTAAAGCATTTACACTTAAGGGATTTAAAGGGTATTGTGCAAAAGAAAAGCTGGTGGTGTAGCATATTGACATGGATAGAAAGTTTGATTAGCTAACAGAAACAGAGTAGGCATCTATGTTTGTTTTCAGGTTGGTGAGATATAATTTTTATATAAATGACTTAGATGGAGGGATGGAAAGTATGGTTGTGAAATTTGCTGATAATTCGAAGGTAGGTAAGAAAGTAAATTTTGACGAGGACATGGGTGGCTACAAAGGATATGGATAGGTTAAGTAAATGGTTAAAACTGTGGGAAATTTGTATTTAGGTGGAAACATGTGAAATTGTCCATTTTGACAATGCAAAAGAAAATCATTATTTAAACAGTGAGATTCTGGTTCTCTGGGATAGTGAGCTTTGTGTGTTCTCATGTATGAATTTGCAAAAGATTAGTGTGCAGGTACGGCAAATAATTAGTAATTACAGCAAAATGTTGTTATTTATCAGGACAGGAATTGACTATTTACATAGGGAGGTTATGCTTCAGTTATACATGGCATTGATGAGGCCATATCTGGATTACTGTGCACCCTACAGGTCACTTTATTTTTAAATAATCATATGTAAATGTATTGGAAACAGGTCAGAGGAGATTTGAGTTGCCTTATAAGAAAAGTTTGGCCGGGTTGTTTCCATTACCTGGAGTTTAGAAGAGCCTGAGGTCACTTGATTAAAACATAGAAGGTTGTCAGGGCGCATGACAGGGTAGCTGTGGCGAAGATGTTGTTTCTCATGGGAGAAACTAGAACTGGGGGCGGGAACATTGTTTAAAAATCGGGGCAAGAATGCCCGTTTAAGGCAGCAATGAGTCTTTGGAACTCTCTTCCTGAAAAGCTGATGGAAGCAGAGTTCTTCATTAATTTTAAGGTGCGATCGCTGTCACCTCACCACTGGTATTCAGCTCATTTGCCCATGTTCTGCCCAAGGCTATATTGAGATTAGAAGCCAACTGACCCTGGTAGAATCCAAACTAAGTGTCATTGCACAAGTTATACCTTTGCAAGTGACAGCACTGTGAGTGCCTCCTTCCATGACTTTTCTAATAGCTGCAAGTAGACTGATAGGGCAATAATTGCCGAGGTTGGATCTGTCTTACATTTGTGGACAAAACCTAATCGATAAAGTGTGGCGCTGGAAAAAGCACAGCAGGTTAGGCAGCATCTGAGGAACAAGATAGTCGACATTTTGGGCTTGACCCTTCATCAGGACTTGATGAAGAAATGCTGCCAGACCTGGTGTGCTTTTTCCAGCACCAAACTTTATCAGCTCTGACTTCTTCAGCATCTGCAGTCCTCACTATCTCTGAGGTGGACAAGATATACTTCAAGTATCCACTTTGTGATTGGCTAGATGACAGTGTTGTAACTGAACTGAAACAGATTGGATATGGGCACGAGTAGTTCTGGAGATTAAAGTTTGACTACTATTGCTGGAGCATTGTTGATGTCCATATCCTTTACAGTACTCAGTGTCTTCAGGCATTTCTTGATATCATGAAGAATTAATCAAATTGGCTTGATTTGATGCAGGGGATCTCAGGTGGAGGCCTGGGACAGAGGTGAAGTTAGATGATGGAAATAGGTAGCCATGGTGATGGTGTGAAGGTTTGGTCAGAAGCCTGTCTTGTTAAACACCAAGATTACAAGCATTCTCTTTCCACCTCAGATAGTTGCCAGGGATAGATAGGAAGCCAGTGACTAGGAAACCGACTTGGTGGAGAATGAAGACAATGGCTTTGGTCTTTCCAATATTTAGTTAAAGAAAGTTCTGCTCATCTAGTTCTGGATGCAGTTTAACAACTTAAAGACAGTGGGGGGAGGGAGGGTTTGTGAGAGATTATGGTGACCTGATGTTGGAGATTATCAGTGTGTATATTTAAAGCTGGTCCTCTGGTTTCAGATAATATTGTGAAGGAAGAACATATAAGTGAAAAACTGGAAGGGTCAAGAATCGATCCTTGAGAGTAAACCAGAGCTAACAGTGCATCCAAAGAGAAGCCATCGTTTAAGGTTATGATTATATAGATGATCATGAAACCAGGCAAGCCCAGTCCATCCCATTGTATGGTAGAAGTATTAAGGAAGGTTGATGTGATAAATCTTGTCAAATGTTCCATAAGTGTTTAGGAAGAATTAACAGGAGCAGTATAGTTTTATTCAAGCCATCGTAGCTGGATTTAGTGTGTATTAGGTTAAATGGAGATTCTTTATTGCTGGAACAGCACAGCAGGTCAGGCAGCATCCAGGGAACAGGAGATTCGACGTTTCGGGCACAGGCCCTTCTTCGAGCAGTATAGTTTTATTCAAGCCATCGTAGCTGGATTAAGTGTGTATTAGGTTAAATGGAGATTCTAAATTGTAGAATATGACAAATTTAATTGGGCTGTAAAAATTCTTCCACTGGCAACGTTTAAATAAAATTGTCTCAAAAAAAACTTAATTCAGCAATAAAGTTTCAACTTTGATCTCCAGCATCTGCAGACCTCACTTTCTCCTCCTAAATGGAGATTCTAAATTGTAGAATATGACAAATTTAATTGGGCTGTAAAAATTCTTCCACTGGCAACGTTTAAATAAAATTGTCTCAAAAAAAACTTAATTTTAGTTAATTTTGAGGGAGATTAGATTTTTCCTTCATAATTACATCTTGGAGTTTGAACTCTTCAAACTTAGTCAAGTGTTAACATTTTGAACATTAATTTTAGTTATGAACCAGATGAAACCCCCTCAAAGTATATGAAGAAGATTGCCTAGACCCCAAGAGCGGCATGGTGGCTCAGTGGTTAGCACTGCCCGGGTTTGATTCCAGCCTCAGGCTGTGTACAGTTTGCACATTCTCCCCGTATCTCTCTGGGTTTCCTCCAGGTCCTCTAGTTTCCTCCCACAATCCAAGGATGTGCAGGTTAGGTGAATTGGCCAGGCTAAATTGCCCATCGCGTACAGGAATGCGTAGATCAGGAGCAAATGTAGAATAATACGGTCGGGGA
>NW_025191019.1:0-3463 GCF_004010195.1 Chiloscyllium plagiosum
GCACAAGGAAACAACTCTATATCCTCAGAAGCTTTCGATGGTTTTGTGACATTTCTACTGTTTATTAGTTGGATCGTTCCCTTGAGGATAGTGAGGGGTGCAGTTGTGTTTGTTCTCTATTAGTTTCTTCCTTTTTCTGTGCCTCCTGCTCCCATGAGAGAGAGAGAGAGAAGAACATAAGTAACTATTTGTCATTGTTCCCGCCATAACCAAATAAGAGTAGGCCTCCAGAGCCATGGAGCAGTGTATATGTGTAGCTGGCATGTTTTAAAGCTGGGTCTGGGTGAAGTATGCTATAAAGATCTTAGGAGTCAGCTCTGAGTCCTAGTTAATGCTGCTGGATGAGTGATGGGATTTGTAAGGGGGTGGGAGAGCCAGGGATGTTAGATTGGGTGTGATTTGTGATGTGTCAAAACCTTCAGTCACTTTGACCATCCATGTGATATCATTAAATGCTTTCCTCCAGTATTTCTAAAGCCATGCTCTCAGAATAACACTCTGTGCATTAAATGGCCTTACTATCTGCCCTCATTCTGTTCTAAGGGTCTTTATGCTCTCAGAAACATGGCTCTTGTCCTGACTCCATAACTGCATCACTGAATGAGGGAATACTTCCCCTGGAGCACCATGCCATGTCTCTTTAACTGGCCTTCTACAGTGATTACCCAGTTACTTTCACTCAATGAAGGCAGTTTCCCTTTTATAAGTATTAAGCCTTTAAAAAGGGAAACCTGCCTGGAGTATCTAATTTGCAGTGTACAAAGGCTAGCAGCAGTACTAGAGAGAGAAAATCACAGTGTGGGAATCACGCAAGGCCATGCTACAATCTTGGAATTAAGTGAGAGCACTCATATTGCATATTGCCAATCTCCACTGGGATCAGCATGAGTATGCTGCTAATTGTGGCCCACATTCCCAACAACTGAGAAAGCTGAATTTCCATCTCTATGGATTCACTACCATTGAAACAGAGAAACCCACTATGAAGGTGTAGTCATAGGATTGGAAACTGAGCATTTTCATTTAAAAATCAAGTCTTTCCAATTTGAATGATGTTTAAATTGATAATTTCCCATGCAACTATATCAAAACCAAATGTATAAATTGCACTGTAAAGACCTGAAAATTAAGCATTCAAAATTAATTTATGTGTATTGTGTCACGTGCACTGGCATAATATTTCACATTGTTTCTAGAAATCATATTCTGTGACTTTAATGAACAACTGGAAGTATTTTTAAGCTTAATTCAGAAAAACAACTCTGTTTATAATCTATCATAACCAGATGCAAAGGCATTGATGGTATCTTGTTACATGAGAGTTGCAATTCTTCTTCAAAATCTAATTTTCAAGATTCTGTGTGAGTTCACTTCATGCCTGGAGCACAAGTAGACAAAGAAAAATTGTTTTTTCATCTAAATAGACCCTGAATGATCCATAAACATGTACTGTTTTGTGTCCAAAAGAGAAAATGCTGGAAAGTCTCAGCAGGTCTGGCAGCATCTGTAAGGAGGGAAAAGAGCTGACGTTTCGAGTCTAACTGACCCTTTGTCAAAGCTGACAAAGGGTCAGTTAGACTCGAAACGTCAGCTCTTTTCTCTCCTTACAGATGCTGCCAGACCTGCTGAGACTTTCCAGCATTTTCTCTTTTGGTTTCAGATTCCAGCATCCTCAGTAATTTTCTTTTATATTGTTTTGTGTCTTTATTTAACAGTCTTTCTATTCTTAATTTTCTACACAATGATTTCAAGGAAAAATGCTTATTCACATATTTCATGTATATAATTTACATAATGAATTACATTCCATGTTCTCCTCCTACCACCAGTCTCATAATCTTCCTGGCCATTTGCTGGTGGTCTTTAATCCCTCATTGATGTGGCCTAGGACATTGACTCTGGGGAGTATCACGCTCAAAACCAATCTTGTTGCCATATAATATCCACAAATATGTATGTTACTTTAGAGGGAACTGAGGAATTTTTTTTTATTCACTCATGGGGACATGGGCACTGCTGGCTGGCCAGCATTCATTTCCCGTCTCTAATTGCTTTTGAGAAGTTGGTGGTGAACTGCATTCTTGAACTGCTGCAGTCCACATGCTACAGATTGACCCCTTAGGGAGTGATTTCCAGGATTTTAACCCAGCGATTGTGAAGGAGTTGTGATATATTTCCAAGTCTGCTGGTGAGCGGCTTGGAAGTGAACTTGAAAGTGGTGGTATTCTCACATATCTGCTTCCCTTGTCCTTCTAAATGGAAGTATCCGTGGGTTTGGAAGGTGCTGCCTAAGGACATATGGTGAATTTTTGCCATTCATCCTGCAGATAGTACACATTGCTGCCGCTGAATATCAATGGTCAGGGAGTGGTGCCAATCAAGGCACGGTGGCTCAGTGGTTAGCACTGCTACCTCACAGCACCAGGGTCGCAGGTTCAATTCCAGCATTGGGCAACTGCCTGTGTGCAGTTTTCACATTCTCCCTGTGTCTGCGTGGGTTTCCTCTGGGTGCTCCGTTTTCCTCCCAAAGTCCAAAGATGTGCAGGTCAGATAAATTGGCCATGCTAAGTTGTCCATAGCATTATGTGCATTATCCGGGGGGGTGGGTTATTCTTCAGAGGGTTGGTGTGGACTTGTTGGGCCAAAGGGTCTGTTTCCACACTGTAGGGAACCTAATCTAAGTTGACTACTTTGTCCTCTACTTTGTCAAGCTCAAGTGTTGTTGGAGCTGTACCAACCTAGACAAGTGGGGTGTATTCCATCACACTCCTGACTTGCGCCTTGAATTTGGTGGACACACTTTGGGAATACAGGGAGTGAGTTACTCACTGCAGCATTCCTAGCCTCTGACCTGCTTTAGTAGCCACTCTGTTTATCTGGCAAGTCCAGTCAAGTTTCTGGTCAATGGCAGCATTCAGGATATTGATAGTGGGTGATTCAGTAATGGCAACACTATTGAAAATCAAGGGATAGCAGTTAGATAGTGTCTTATTGGAGATGGTCATTGCCTGGAATTATGTGGTACATTGTGTGTTACTTGCCACTGAGATACTGTTGAGATCTCATTGCATTTGAACATGGACTGCTTAAGTATCTGAGGTGCTGAACATTGTGCAACCCGATGCTGCTGACCATATTTTCAATTCCAAGAGCCTTTAAGGCCAGTCCTGGAGGGATGCCTCACATGAATCCATAAGTTTTTGAATATCCTGATTGATCAGAATATTAAGCTCCTTGTTCAGTAACCAGGCACATTTTCTAGCTATCTTGTGTTTTCAATAATATGTCTCTGATGTAACATGGATCTAATATCTTGGTATAATGCTCTTGGCAGAAGGAATTGTTTGCCCCTGAAACTTATGTTTCATGATATGGTAAGTTCATCTTTGTATGCATGAAATAAACAAATCTCAAGTACTCCTTTCCTACAGTCATAGAGTCATAGAGATGTACAGCATGGAAA
>NW_025191020.1:0-1037 GCF_004010195.1 Chiloscyllium plagiosum
AGCACTTTGGTGATAGTGATCACAATTCGGTTCTGTTTACTTTAGCAATGGAAAGGGGTAGATATATATTGCAGGGCAAGAGTTATTGCTGGAGGAAGGGCAGTTAAGATGCAATTAGACAGGATGTAACAGTGGAAACATTGGGGTACAGTGCCTGTGTAGGTCCTGAAGAGGGACTGTTTGACATAACCGACAAAGAGGCAGGCATAGCTGGGGCCCATCCGGCTGCCAAAGGCCACCCCCTGGATTCAGAGGAAATGGGAAGCGTTAAAGGAAAAGTGGTTGAAGGTGAGGAGCAGTTTGGCGAGGCGGAGGAGGGCATTGGTGGAGGGGGACTGGAATAGTCTGTTGGAGAGGAAGGAGCGCTTGGACGCCATCCTTGTGAGGTTTGGACGTGCGTAAGGAGCGCTGGTCCACAGTGAGGATAAAAATGCTGGGGGCTGGGGAACTGAAAGTTACTGAAGAGATCAAGGGTGTGGATGGTATCGCGGTTGTAGGTGGAAAGTGCCTGAACCAAGGGGGAGAGGATAGAGCTGAGGTAGGACAAGGTGAGATCGGTGGGGTAGGAGTATGCCGAGATGATGGGTTGGCCAGAGTAGTTGGGCTTGAGGATCTTGGGGAGCTGGGTACAATATTCAGGGACATTTTAGGTTTTCCAAGGACAGGAAGAAGGAAATGAGTTAACTCTGACAATAAGGGATGGAATCAGTATGGTACTGAGGAATAATCTTGCTTCAGAAGATCAAGGTGTATAACCAGTTTGGTTGGAGATAAGAAATGGCAAAGGAGAGAAGTTTAGATTAGATTAGATTACTTACAGTGTGGAAACAGGCCCTTCGGCCCAACAAGTCCACACCGACCCGCCGAAGCGCAACCCACCCAGACCCATTCCCCTACATCCCTTCACCTAACACTACGGGCAATTTCCCATGGTCAATTCACCTGACCTGCACATTTTTGGACTGTGGGAGGAAACCGGAGCACCCGGAGGAAACCCACGCAGACACGGGGAGAACGTGCAAACTCCACACAGTCAG
>NW_025191020.1:1483-3463 GCF_004010195.1 Chiloscyllium plagiosum
GTGTAATCCAGGTAGCTGTGGGAGTCGGTGGGTTTGAAATAGATGTCCGTGTTGAGTGCACCATCTCTTTCACAGAAGCAGTAGTCCCACTCCAGGACATCCCAGATTGTTTCCCTCCCCACTCCTATCTGCATTCCACAGAGACCGTTCCTTCCGCGACTCCCTCGTTAGATTCACACCCCCCATCAACCCACGCCCCACTCCCGGCACCTTCCCCTGCCACCACAAGACATGTGTAACCTGCACCCACCCCTCCCGCCCTCACCTCCATCTAAGGCCCCAAAGGATCCTTCCACATCTGACAGAGATTTTCCTGCTCATCCATATACCTCACCTACTGTATCCTTTACAGTGGGGAGACAGGACGCCAACTTACAGAACTTTTCAGAGAACACCTCTGGGACACACGCACCAACCAACCCAACCGCCCTGTGGCTGACCACTTCAACTCCCCCTCCCACTCTGCCAAGGACATGCAGGTCCTGGGCCTCCTCCATCGCCAAACTGTTACCACCCGACACGAGAAGGAGGAACGCCTCGTCGTCCACCGTGGGACTCTCCAACCACGCGGCATCAATGCTGATTTCACCAGCTTCCTCACCTCCCCTCCCCCACCTCATCCCAGATCCAACCCTCCACCTCACTACCGCCCTCTTGGACTGTCCCATCTGTCCACCTTCCTTCCCACCTCTCTGTTCCCCCCTCCCCTCCGACCTATGACCTTCACCAACACCTTCATCGACCTATCGCATTCCCAGCCGCCTTCCCCCCAGCCCCACCCTCCTATTTATCTCTCAGCCCCTTTCCACCAACCCCTTTCTCCATTATGCTTATGCTCGAAACGTCGATTCTCCTGCTCCTCAGATGCTGCCTGACCCTGCTGTAATTTACAGGCCTCCTAACAGTAGCTGCACTGCAAGATGTCATATCCATTAAGAAATAATGAGGCCTTGCTGTGTGAGAAGGTTTCTGCTCAAGTCTCTGTCGCTTCTTATTCCAAGCACCTTCAATCTCTCTGAAGTTCCCAATCCATCTACCAATGGGAACAGTCTCTTCCTATCTCCTCTGCCTAGCTCCCTGAGGATTTTGAACACTTCAATCAAATCTCCTCCCAAGCTTCTCTTTGGCAAAGAGAACACTCTTAGTGCATTGGATTCAGTCGAATGAACATCCTTCACAGTTCTGGCAAGACATCACAACTTTCAAACTCCATCCCCTTTACTATAAAGACCAACAGTTCAACTATTTTTATTTCTTGTACAAGAATATCCAGATTGCTTGATGCTGCCATAGTGTGCAATCTCTCTCTATTTGAAAATGTGCTTCTTTTCACTACCATTCTAATATTTCCTCAGATTCCTGCCAAAGAAACAATTCCCACATCGTGCTCCTTCCGCCAAATCTTTGTCCACTCACTCAACCTTTCTGTATCCCTTTGTATCCTCCTCATAGGATTGGTTCCTACCTGTCTTTGTGTCATCAGCAAGATGCATTCAGCCTCTTCATTCATATGAATCATAGAATCCCGACAGTGCTGAAAGAGGCCATTCGGCCCATCAGGTCTGCACCAACTGTCTGAAGAGCATCCCAGCCAAACTCACTGCCCACCCTATCTCTGTAACCTCGCGTTTCCCATGGCTAATCCCCTAAGCCTACATTTCGGGGGCGGCACGGTGGCACAGTGGTTAGCACTGCTGCCTCACAGCGCCAGAGACCCGGGTTCAATTCCCGCCTCAGGCGACTGACTGTGTGGAGTTTGCACGTTCTCCCTGTGTCTGCGTGGGTTTCCTCCGGATGCTCCGGTTTTCTCCCACAGTGCAAAGATGTGCAGGTCAGGGTGAATTGGCCATGCTAAATTGCCCGTAGTGTTAGGTGCAGGGGTATATGTAGGGGAATGGGTCTGGGTGAGTTACGCTTCGAAGGGTCGGTGTGGACTTGTTGGGCCGAAGGGCCTGTTTCCACACTGCAAGTAATCTAATC
>NW_025191021.1:0-3463 GCF_004010195.1 Chiloscyllium plagiosum
TCCAGGAGGAGGACTGTGTACTCAGATCCCATCTTAGCTCCATAATCTCTGGAGTGAATGGGCTGGAGGACAATCTTAAAATTCAAACTCACTCAATCCAAAGCAATTCTACAGGCAGGTCATTGGTGGTAAAATCTTATTGTTGCTCTCTGAAACAGGCAGGGGGAACTTCTGTTCAGTAATTCTCTATTTCTTTTCCCATTTGCTTTCCACAGTTAATTTGCTGGCAATTTGCATTCTTTCCCAGCATAAGTGTGGTGTTTCCTCTTGCTTGACTCGTTACCTGGTGGTTATGGCAGCTGCCGATCTGATGTTATTTTCACTGATGTTATGCTGAGGAGAATTCCCTATTTTTATTACCCACAGTCTTTTCTGGACATCACCCCTGTGTGTAGTGTTATTGGGGCTCTGTTTCGTGCAGCCATGGACTGCTCTGTCTGGTTCACCGTCACTTTCTTCTTTGACCAGTTTGTTGTCAGAAGCTGAGATCAAAATATTGCACTGAGAAAACTGCGACAATGGTTCTAGCAACAACCTGCATCCTGTTCTGTCTGAAAAACATCCCTTTCTATTTTCAATATGAATTTTGGACGATGATCAACAATGTGCCATTCTACTGTTAAATAAAATCAAGTTACTACACTGAGACTTGGTGGGTGGCATTGGATTGGCTTGATACGGTTTTAACCTCTTTACTGCCATTCGCTTTAATTCTGTTGCTCAATGCTCTGACAGTCAGACACATTTTAGTGACCAGTCAAGTCCGAAACAGGCTGAAGGGTGAGAGCAAAGGAGAGAACTGAAGAGACCCAGAGATGGAGAGCAGAAGGAAGTCTGTGATTTTACTCTTCTCCATATCGGGGAGCTTCATCCTCCTGTGGTTAATCAATGTTGTGGATTTCTTGTATTATGTCATTCAAGGAATGAATATTGACGAATACCCACCTTTTCAACTTCACCTCAATAAGGTTGGTTATATGCTGCAGACTCTAAGTTGTTGCACAAACACATTTATTTATGCAGCAACTTTTTCTCGGTTCAGAGCAAAGTTCAGTAACACAGCAAAATACCTGGTTACATGAATTCTTTGTGTTATAAATAAATAAAACTCCTCGGTGAAGCACATAGGAGGGACTTGTTGTTCCTGGGCTTGAATGATTTTTGTTTCATTAATTTGTGCAACATGGACATCATTGGCTGGGTCAGCATTTACTCCCTGTCCCTAGTTGTCCTTTGAAAAGGTGGTGGTCTCCTTCCTTTTTGAATCGCTGCAGTCCATGTGCTTTGGTTCACCTACAATGTTGTTAGGGAAGGAGTTCTTGGATTTTAATGCAGCAATACTGAAGGAGCGGTGACATATTTCCAAGTCAGGATGATGAGTAGCTTAAAGGTAAACTTGGAGGTGCTGGTGTTCCCATGTATCTGCTGACCTTCTCCATCCAGGTTGAAGTGGTTGTGGGTTTGGAAGGAATTGTACAGGGCTGTGAATTTCTGCAGTGCATCTTGTAGATGCTACACACTGGCCTACTGAGCATCGGTGGAGGCAAGAGTGAATATTTGTGGATGTGGTACCAATCAAGCGGACTGTTTTGTCCTGGATGGTGTCAAGCTTCTTGAGTGTTTGTTGGAGCAACACGCATCCAGGCAAGTGGGGAGTATTCTATGACACCCTGATAAGAATCCTTATCCCAGTGCAGGAAGAGAGTCGAGCTGCAAACCTGCGGATTCCTCATCATTGCATAATCCAAAGGAATTGTCTGGGAAAGTTAAATTTCCTATTGGGTAATTCCAAATGGAATTTCCTATTGGGTAATTCCTATCAGCTTGGAATCATCTATTCATCTCCATCAAATTCAAATACTTCAGAGGGTTCTGATACGATTTCATAGAATAATTCTTCAGAAAATGTTTGACCATTCAACAGACCCCATACTAATGGCAAAAACAGCCAACTATGAGCTGTTTCGATGCAAGAAAGTGTGGCAGGTATTATATGACATTATCAGTTCCCACCCACCGAACAAATTTCTGGCTCCCGATTTTTCAGCATCATACAAGTGTGGAGGCTGAAAAACCTCAAGGATTCAGTCAAGGGGGGTTAGAGAGGGAGGGCAACAGCTCACAGCACTATCCAAACTGACAGCACACACAAACACATGGTAGTGGGCGGCACGGTGGCACAGTGGTTAGCACTGCTGCCTCACAGCGCCAGAGACCCGGGTTCAATTCCCGCCTCAGGCGACCGACTGTGTGGAGTTTGCACATTCTCCCAGTGTCTGCGTGGGTTTCCTCCGGGTGCTCCGGTTTCCTCCCACACTCCAAAAATGTGCAGGTCAGGTGAGTTGGCCCGCTAAATTGCCTGTAGTGTTAGGTGCAGGGGTAAATGTAGGGGAATGGGTCTGGGTGGGTGCGCTTCGGCGGGTCGGTGTGGACTTGTTGGGCCGAAGGGCCTGTTTCCACACTGTAAGTAATCTAATCTAATCACATGCACAAATACACATACACGCATGCACAGATATATATACACACACACATACAAATGCACACCATTGCGGTATGGAAATTGTTGCAATTGGACTGAGGTCCCTCGATGAAGATGCTCATGTTGTGCACCCCCTGCAATGTGGAAATGATTTATCTTTGTTTTGAATAATGTCAGGAATACTACTCAGAGTGTTTCTAGTGCAATTATATCCAGGCAACTCCATGTGAACCAATTTGTGAGGAGACAGTGTGAATTTTATTATACTTTCTGCTGCTTATAGTGTTTTCTGAAGTATTCTCACAAATTCTAAGTGAGAAAGGATTCAAAAATGGTAGCAGTGAGACCAGCACTGGGCATGTTCACCTCCTTCTCCTTATATTTCAAGGACAGTATCACAAGTCATCCAGCAAAACTGTTCTGTGTCTCCAAAGGTATTCTTTGAAGAACAAAACAAACGCGCAATATGAGAGATTCACAGACTTCAATGTTTTCTCCAAAAATAAATCTGATTCTTGTGGAAAGTTCACTAGAGGATGGCATTGTATCACTTTAGACACAAGATGGGCAGACAGAGAGAAAGACAGAGACTCGTGCATTTGATTCACCATATTTTAATTCATTCATCCAAAATTCCATTAGGACAAAGTGAGTACCATTGCAGGCAGAGACGGACAGACATATACACACACGCATGTCAACATTATCATCAACATTGTATTATTTTAAATACAAAAGGGACAGAGAAAGAGAGAGGTGTTTGATCCCATTTTAATGGCTTCATCCCGAAAACAACAGAGACCCCATTGCAGAGATACACATAAACACAGATTCCTGCAGTAACATGAACACACACTAGACACAAACACATAGATAGGTACAAAGACAGACACAGATACACGTAATCAAAAAAGTACTGTAATACATACACGAACACACACATATATTTTCAGACACACACAGTCATTCACACAGATGCAC
>NW_025191022.1:0-3463 GCF_004010195.1 Chiloscyllium plagiosum
ACTTCACCTTCCCCAGCACCTTCTACTTACTGAAGTCAGTATACTCACCTCTATACCCTGACTGTCTTGAAGTTCTGGCATATTGTTGGTGTCTTCCACGGTGAAGACTGATGTAAAGTATCTATTCAATTCCTCTGCCATTCCATTGCTTTCCATAAGTACTCAAGCCTCATTTTCCAACAGTCCTTTTTTTGTTTTTTTACTCTCTGTCGACCTTGTTATATATCTAAAAATCGCTTTCCATATTCTTTTACACGATTAAGAGGCGCAATGTTATATTTCACCCTCTCCTCCCATTTGCTTTTATTTGTTATCCATGCTGGAATTTGTAGACTTCGTAATCCTTTGGATTCCCAATAATCTTCACCACATCGTGTGTAGTTTCTTTTGTTTTTATGCTTTCTCTGAATTCGTAATCACTCAACGCTTACTTCTCTTCTGCTGAATATTGTTCTTCTTACTTGGGATGAGTTTCTGATGTGCTAATGAATTATATGCAGATACCTCCGCCATTGCTGCTTCACCATCTTCCCGTGCTCAGCATCCCTTCCAACTAACTCTGGCCAACTGCTCCCTCATGTCTTGTAGTTACATTACTCAATTATAAGACATCACATTCAAAAGTGAGCTATAGATGTAAACAGAAGGAGGGAAGTCTGAGGCATGGGCAGAAAGAACGATTGAACGATTTATTAATTAGATTAAAAGAGAAATCGAGAGACAGAGAGCGAGAGAATATAGACATGGAGATATAAAAATAGAGAAGTCTACATGACTGATAGATATAGATGTACATCTGTATTTAGTTTGACGATTCCTGTGTGTTGTGGTCCTTTGTACAGTGTATGTGCAACAGATTAATATGTTAAAATGTGGGTCTGATGCCAGAACTTTTATCTCCATCAATATGACAGGCAACAGCTGTTGACAGAACCAGCAGGCCAATGTATATGTTTCCCGGTAGAAAATTGATTAACTGAAATAAATTGGAACACAAGAAGCTGGAAATTATAACATACATCCTGTTAAGCATTAGAGATTAGGTCTGGGAGTGCAGTAAAGAGGCAGGAGGAAGAGAGTACGTTGAGAGAAGGGGAACATAACGTCGCAGCTGAAGACTAAATAACACATTCACATTTAATAAATTGTGTACATCGCATGCATCATTTTTGTTAACTATGTCTCTTTTGTTCATTCTGAGTATGGTGCACACATACGAACAGTCTTATCTATCTGCATGTACGCACACACACAGACACCCACCCACACATACACACACTCCCACACACAAACACACACACTCAGATACACACACACTCACACACAGACACACACACTCACTCACACAAAGACACACACAGTCACACATACACACATAGACACACACACTCACACGCACACACAGAAACACACACACACACATACACATACACACACACACACACACACAAATCACACACACACAGAGGCCCTCTCTCATACACAAGCTCTCTCTCATATGCTCACACCACCCCCACACTCACATCCACACACGCACCCTCTCAGAGGCCACAGGCACGCACACATTCAAACACACAGACACACACACACTCACACACACACATCAATCATTGTTCGGCCATTCCATTTCAAATTTTCCTGTTTTATTTTCACTGTCACTTGCCATTCCTTCTTCCTAATATATTCTGTTTCTTTCTCTACATTTGATTTTATTCTGTCTGTCAAGAAGACATTGGGGACTGGGGGCATGTCACTTTACTCTTCATCAGTCTCCACAGTCACTGTCTTCTATTCCTTTCTGTCTCTTAGCTCATGAAAAATACATACTGTGTCTGACCCTTGAATCCCGATAAACCAGTCATTTATTTTTAGATTCCCTACAGTATGGAAACAGACACTTCGGCCCAACGAGTCCACATCGACCTTCCGAAGAGTAACCCACCCAGACCCATTCCCCTACTTTCTATACACCCCTGAAACTATGGGAAGTTTAGCATGGCCAATTCACCCAACCTGCATATCTTTGGACTGTGGGAGGAAACCGTAGCACCCGGAGAAAAACCCCGCAGACACGGGGACAATGAGCAAACGCCACACAGACAGTAGCCAAAGGCTGTTCAGTAAACAAAACATTTACTTTTAGGCTAAGGCTACAACAAATCTAAAAAAGAAAAGGCAACAAACTGTGCAATAAGATGTTTGTACCTTTTCAAGCAAATTATTGAACTACATTTGTAAACGAGAATTAACTGATAAAAGTTATGAGAGTATAATCCAGCGAAATCCGCAGCACTGCTAGAGAATAACAAACGATTACATTTAAATTTGAGGAATATTTATTATATCCAGAAAAAAAAGTGGTTATTTTATGAGAAATTGCATTTTCCCCATGATATGTAATTCCCAGTAGTTCACGTACCAGTGTGGAGACTCCATGTTGGTTGAGAGGGAGCTCCAGGCTCTGAATGAATTCTCACCCTCTCAATGTGCAGTTGGTGCGTGTCTCTGCACTGTTCATGAATGTATTAGCAGCATTAATGCCTTACTCCTGAAATAGTTCACCATTCCCACCAGCTTCTGACCTCTATAGGAGTACAATAATGTCTTCTCGGAGATAGAAGGCATTTCCTTGAGACTTGGCACAAACCATTCACTTTTCCCTCCCACGTTCAGCAGACCAAGTTAAAGTGACACATGTGTACCACGAGCAAAGGAACCAGGAGGAACAACATAGAGCAGTCTATCTGTGTAGAGTCTGCTTCACTCTCTGTTACGTTGGGGCATCAAAGACATTTTCCTATTTCTGTATACGTGTTTTGATAGACTGAATGGCCACGTCCTGGTCATCTGGAAGCAGCTCAAGGACCTGACTTCGCGACTCCGGTTCCTGTTTAACATCTCGATGTGCTGACTACACTCCTTCACTCCTTGTGTAATAGGCAGGAGGGTCTGAATGGGCTATCCCTATTCTTGTCCAATAGTTTCAATGGATTGAATGTCGTCCGTGTATTCTATTGAAACCACGTTTCGGGCAGAAGCTTTTGCTCAGAAACGGCGGTTCTCCTGCTCTTCGGATGCTGCCTGACCTGCTGTGCTTTTACAGCGCTACAGTCACTGAAAGGTCTCCTCTGTTTCTGTGCACCAGGTTATCGGAATAACTGAACTCCAAATGCTCCTTTCTTGCAGTTTTGAGGAACTGAATGCAACATAGGGATGTAGGACTGAGGAGTACGAGTGTGTCATTAGACACTTTAAGCCTTCTCAACTCGGCAGTAAGATCGTGGCTGATCTGAATGTGTTCTCAGCCCCACTTCCATATATGTAGTTCATCGTCCTTTACTGTCCAATATCTAACTACATAGCTTTGACTAAATGCAAACGCACAGGCACCACAAACTTCTGGGGAAGAGCATTCCCACTCAAATAAAACTTGTGAAATTCTCCTCATCCTTGTTCAGACTGA
>NW_025191023.1:0-3463 GCF_004010195.1 Chiloscyllium plagiosum
GACCACTCCCTTACAAACATCTGAGAACAGAACTGTGCACAACCTCGAGTTCCCTTTTTGCCACGAACTGATTTATGTCTCCTGTTCTCTCTGTCACCAACCCTATCCACTACCAGCTCACAATATCCCCAGTCTCCATCTGTGCGTCAGTGCTGTGGCTGAACAAACCATTGTCTGCACGTTGGTAAAATTCAGAATTTATGTTTCAAGCTCTCTTCTGGCCACTTTTCCAGTTACAAGTATTTCAATCACAAAATTGTTCTTGTCTTGGGCGTTACTTCATGATTCGGACAATGTATCAGAGTAGGAATGTCGCTGGATATAATTCAGGAGCAAAGCTGAAACAATGAAATACATTGTTTCAAGCGACTTGTTTCAAGTCCTACCACAGCTGATGGCAGAACTTCTATAAAAATGATAAGAAGTGGATTAAAAGTGAATTTCACGAAAAACAACTATAAAACCCACATTTTGTCTGAAAACTTTCCTGTTGCACTGATGACCTTCGGTAAAGAAATCTAATGTTACTACCTGGTCTGGGTTAAGTGTGACTTCAGACCCATATCAATGTGCTTGACTTTATATTGGTTTATGGAATGGCGTCAGAGTCAGTGCAATTAGTGAGGAATAACAAATGCTGCCCTGGCAGAGATGCCGACTTCCCATGGAATAACAAATTTGAAGGTTACCAAATAAAGAAAGAGGCTGGAGATATGAAATTGCATAAATAATGCAAAGAAAGTTCAGAAAGTGTTGGGAAGCTTTTCTGAATTTAAAGTAGCTGGAAAATAGTGTGAATAGTGCTGATGACAGGGAAGTCTGCTTTGAAGGGCAGGAGAAGTGAGTTGAATCGATAGAGAAAGAGAGAGATAGAAGAAAAAGAGCAAACAAAAGGAATGATGATCAGCTAGGATGGAAATAAAATGTGAGATCCTCCTCATTTATTTTTAACTTTTCCCATCTTCCTGAATATCATGCCCATGCCGATACATGTATATCCCGCTTTTCAAAAATTCGCTTTTTGCCATTTCTCTTTCTGAAAAACCTCCATTGCGTCCTGTTTTCACTAACCAAAAGAAATCCGAAGAGGATTTTCACTTTTAACAAGAAAAGGAATTTTTCCCACATAAATTAACGCTACTTCACTTTCTGCCGTATCAGCTTATGAAAGGCTTTGTAGGAATACTCTACTTTCAGATACCGAGGAAAATCTCTATCTATCTAAGATCATGTTTAAAGCGATTTGTGTTTCCTGAGTGTCGTCATGTTCTTATATTTATTAATGGGATATAGGTATCGCTGGCTGGGCCAGCATTAGTTCACTTTTTTGATTGCCGTTGAGAAGACGTTGAGCCTCACAGGGCACTTGGACAGAGTCAGGCATACAAGGTGACAGCTGCACAGGAGCAGTGCAATTCAAGATCGACTTTAGCAAGATTAATATTATTTGAAAAGTTAGAGATGTCAATTCATCAGTGTAATTACGGTAGGGAAGAAGATGTTCCTGAGCATGCTGGTCCATGTTTTCAAGTCTCTGTATCTCCTCCCTTATGGAAGAGGTTGTAGGAGATCACTACCAGTTTGGGAGAGATATTTGATGTTGCCAGCCTTTCACTGACAATGAGAAGCATAAATGGATGGAAGGTTGTCTTCCATGATATTATGGGCTGTGCACAAATCGTCTGTAATTTCTTATGGTCCCGGGAAGAACAGTTACCGTCACACTATTATGCACGTGAATGGAATGCTTTCAGTTGCCAGTATGCAGAGCGCTGGGAGAAGGCAGTTCCAAAATATTGAGATGTAACAATTGGATGTTAAATGTACATCTACATTCTGGTTGCTGTTTTGACAAGAATTGAAATTTAATCAATAAATTTAAATTGTGTTTAAGATACCAAAACATAATTGAGTTTATTGTATTGCCAATATCCAACCAAAGAGCCATCACATGCTTCAAAAGAATAGAGAAGCCATCACCATCACAACGAGAGAGAAAGAGATGGACACGTAGGAGACAGAGAACACAGCGAGGCAAACAGAAGGACAGTCAGTAAAACAGAGAAAGGAAACAAAATAATAAACAAACAGTCACCTGGACATGGAGAAGGGGAGATAGTAAGTTCTGGGAAGGAAACAGAAGACAGAAAAAAGGAAAACACGGAAACAGACAGTGTGAGAGAAATAGTGAGATACAAAGCACACAGGGAGCTGGGGATGGGGTCGCAGTGTGCTGGGGGTGGGGAATGGGAGGTTCTGGGGGCGAGGACCAGAGACAGCTGGGAGTGAGCACTGGGGGAACTGGGGGAAGGGAGGTGAGGATTTACTTTGTCCGGTACGAAGATATACAGGCAAAGCATAGTAAACATTGATGTACAGAACAATGGCTATAAAATATGTTGGTGAGCCATGCAGGTTACGCTGCACAGGGCATGGGCGAGGCGAGATCAACAGGAACAAGATCAGCATTATCTGAGATTAGAGAATACACTCATCAGTCTAATAACAGTCAGGAAGAAGCTGTTCGTGAACCAGCTGCTCAGTGTTTTCAAGCTTCTGTACTTTTTAGCTTGATGGAAGAGATTATAGGAAAACATTACTGGGGTCTGATGGGTCATTGATAATGTTATAACAAATAACATTCCAACACAGAAACAGGCCATTCGGTGGTACAAGCCTGTGCTGATCCAAATCCTCTATCTAGGCCTGTCGCCAATTTTCTAAGGATCTGTATCTCTTTGTTCCCTGACCATTCATGTATCTTTCCAGAAACATCTTAAAATAAACCACTGGTCACAGTTTTCCATTTTGACAAACTCCCTCCCCCTACTATTCTCTGCCTCCTGTTTCCCAGCCAGTTCTACATCTACCTAGCTTGCGAACCATGTAACTTCACTTTCGCCATACCCCGACCATGGGGAAACATACCAAACGCCTTCCTGAAGTCCATGTACATGACTTCTACAGTGCCTCCCTCATCAATCAACTTTGTCACTTCCTCAAAGAATTCCATTGATTTGGTAAGACATGACCTTCTCTGCACAAAACCATGTTGCCGATCACTGTTAAGACTATTTTCATTCAAATAAGAATAATTCTAATCTCTGGACCCTGTCTTTGTGGAGTTTTTTACAATCTCCCCGTGTCTGCATTGGGAGAATTAACTCTTTTCTCTCTCCACAGTATGTTTCTATGTTTGTTTCAGGTTTCTGCCATCTACAGTATATTTATTTGTATTTGATGGAGAATTGTTGCAAATAAGACGGGTTTATTGTAAAAGTGGCACTGGTGCTCGGGCTCCCCGAGTACATGGGAATCTTGCCGAGCTACTTATGTGAGTGCATGTCTCTGATTACCTGCTCTGTCTCTCTCAATCCCTGACTCCATGCAGCCTTTCATCGAGCCACCCCAGGATTCCCCACACCCATCACCTGACACTGAATGCTCCCGACGCAAGGAACGC
>NW_025191024.1:0-3463 GCF_004010195.1 Chiloscyllium plagiosum
TTAATGTAACCAATTGTTTCTGAGTGCCAACACTGCAATATGAAACTTTATTTTCAGGTCAGGTTTCCCACAATGGATCCAATGACTTCCCATCCACCATTAATTGTGAATGCCTAATGTTTGCTTATTTGAATGATCTCCGTAACCACAGACTTTAAATTCACAGACCTGCAATTTCCTTTCATTGCAATAATTCCTGTTTGTTTGAACTTATTCCTCAGTCACATAGCAAAACGAGATTACTCATTATTTCTAAATTCATTGATCGAATTTTATAATTCAGTTGTTGCTCATACCTAACAATTATTCAATCCAGTACATGCTATAAATGTGGAATTACGGCTCTTTACATGAATAACTATTGTACTGTGCAATCTCTCAATCATTGTTAGTATTAATTCTAATTTTACCCGCGGAAACATAGTTGAATTCATTTAAATATATTCACTTCGATGCGAACATTTACTATATTTCTAATCATAATAAGATTTAAGTATTTTTCATGACACAAAATCATATCAAATTCCTGCGTTTTGTTAAGTCAAATGAAAAAGAATTAACATTTCTGCATTGTTTCATTAAACAATGACAATGCATTTTGAATCTTTCAAAGTTGAGCATTTTTGCAAAGAAGGGATGTTGTCTTCAGCTGAATAATCACATTGAATGACTAATTCACAGAATCTGTCGTTTATTCTCCTCGAGTTCCCAAGCAACCATATTAACTAATTCTGCTGGTTCTAAATACCTGGAAAGTATTTGATATTGTTGCAGTCTTAAAGATGAAGAAGTCAATGTGATATTACTGATTTTTTTTTTATTGGAAAGAGCTTAATTCAAACAGTTCAGGCATATACATTGCTATTCTGCAGTGTTACAAAGATGAAAAGCAAGTCAATTTCTTCATCAGTGAAATAAGCAAATGTCACTTCCCGTTGTCCATTAGTTAGCTAATTCCCAAATTTGTAATTAAACAATGCAATTCAAATCAATATTGTTGTGCCCTTTGATCATATTAATTTTCTAATTATTGTTCATTCATGATTTGTCAGGGATTTCTATTTTTTGTTTTCCATTCACCTATTCATATTGGCAACATCAGAAAGTGTTCACTTGAAACCTGATTTTGCACATCTCTCACTTATCTCACTTTTTGCATGGGGGCTGGGCATTGAGAACAGAGGATCAGTGATTAGCACTCGTGCCTTACAGTGTTGTGCACTTGGGTTTGATTCCATCCTCGGCTACATGTTTGTGTGGGGTTTGCATGTTCTGGTTTTCTCCCACAATCCAAAGATATGCAGGTTAGGGTAAATTGCCCATTCTAAGCTGCACGGTCTGTTCAGGGATGTGTAGGTTAGGTGCATTAGTCAGGAGTAAATGTCCAGTAATCTGAGAGCAGAATGGTGCTGAGTGGATTATTCTTTGGAACGTCAGTGTAGACTTGTTGGGCCAACTGACCTGTTTCCACACAGTAGGGATTCCATAAACTTAGAATTGTGTTTCGCTAAACAAAACTGACATTTTTTTAAATGTTGCATTTAAAACATATCTTTAACTGTCAATTGTCAATCTTCTAAAATATCTCAATGTTACTGAAATCAATGTTCAAACAAAAGACTGCACATAAAGCCACACAAAGATCTTCATGACCATGTAATTACTGTTCAGTGGAATAATCACAGTAAAATTTTATTGTTTCTGAGATCAATCGCCATTATCACAGTAAGGATCTGGTTATCATTCCCTTCAATAAATGCAATCGTTGTCCTCTGGTATTTCAGTTCAGCAGTTAGACACCATAATGGTTGTTCAAAGCATGGTGATTCTTTATTATGGGGAGAAAGTGAGGGCTGCAGATGCTGGAGATCAGAGCTGAAAATGTGTTGCTGGAAAAGCGCAGCAGGTCAGGCAGCATCCAAGGATCAGGAGAATCGACGTTTCGGGCATAAGCCCTTCTTCAGGATTGGAAAAGCGCAGCAGGTCAGGCAGCATCCAAGGAACAGGAGAATCGACCTTTCGGGAATAAGCCCTTCTTCAGGAACCGAAACGTCGATTCTCCTGTTGCTTGGATGCTGCCTGACCTGCTGTTCTTTATTATGAATGGCTAAGGGTTCTAACGGCAAGAGCTGCTGTTTGATCTGATTTGTTGCGTGTTCTCAAACAGGTTTTCACTATAAAAATTGCAAAAAAATGTGTTAATTTGGTCTTGTTCAACTGCTGATGCTAACATTTACAGTTCATGTTCATTAAACATATTTGGAGAAAGTGAGGAAAGCTGTAGCATTGGAAAAGGGCAGGTACACCGAAAGAGCAGGATTTCTGATGAAGGGCTCATGCCCAAAACGTCGATTCAGCTTTTCCTTGAATGCTGCCTGACCTGCTGTGCTTTTCCGGCACCACGCTCTGTTGACATTAGAAATATTTGACTGAATATTCAGAGATAATACTAAAAGTTGCCTCTGTCAATTTCCTTTGCTGTGCTTTCTATTCACTGAATTTATCATGTTAATTGCTCCTTTTTTCTTCTTAAATCTGATACAAATTTCAAAATACAGAACACATTAAAATTCACATAAATTATAAATTTGATCTCTAAACAAACAAAAAACAATGGAAGGCAATATAGAATTCTTGAACAGCCTACACATTTGAATGAAAAAGCAGTTGCTTCCAAAAAATGTTTCCACGTCTGTATCTTTCTTTCAATTCAATAATCCTGCAAATAGTTTATAATTGTCAGTTGATCTCTCTGAATGAGTATCTAATCAATGTCAATGTAAACAGCTGAAACATTAACAACAGATTGATGATTCGGTGTTAAAGATCTTATTTGAAGTCAACAAATGTTTGGAATTTACTTGAATCCCACCAGAAAACATTCTTGAATCATAATACAAGAAGTGAGATATGTGAGAGATGTGCAAACCTTATTTTTAAATGAACAAACTCCAATATTTTCAAAGCATTTCAATCTTACGGTCAAAATGAACAGGTGAATGGAAAAATAAAAACAAGTTTCTGACAATTCATAAACTGAACAACAATTGCAAATTCACTTTGATCAAAGGACAGAGGAATATTTAAATGAATCACAACATTTAGTTACAAAGTAGGCAATCAGCTCACTGACAATTAATAGGTGGTAGCATTTGTTAGTTTACTGAAGAAGACATCAACTTTATTTCCAATTTATAGCACGACAGAATAATGTTTAATGTGTTTCAATTGTTTGAACTTGCCCCTTTGCAACAAAAAAAGATCAATCTCATTACTTAGACATCGTAATCTTTAATTCTGCAACATTTTCAAATATTCTCCAGGAACTTATAAGCGACAGAATTAGATACAGGTATCCCCACTATCCGATAGTAAAGCGTTACTATGAAACCTTACATAAGCTGAAAAGGCGTTAGTCGAAGAAGCATTCATTTATATGGGAAACATCTCCCCTTTTTTCGTA
>NW_025191025.1:0-1672 GCF_004010195.1 Chiloscyllium plagiosum
GTGGCACAGTGAGCAATGGGCAGGGTCGTGGAGTTATGGCAGCACAGTGAGCACGGGCTGGGTCCTGGAGCGATGGCAGCATAGTGAGCACGGTCTGGGTACTGGAGCGATGGCAGCAGAGTGCGTATGGGCTGGTTCATGGAGTGATGACAGCACAGTGAGCACAGGCTGAGTCCTGGAGCGATTGCTGCACAGTGAGCACGGGCTGGATCCTGGAGCGATGGCAGCACAGTGAGCACAGGCTGGGTTTGGGAGCGATGGCAGCACAGTGAGGACCAGATGGCTGCTGGAGTGATGACAGCACAGTGAGCATGGGCTGGGTCCTGGAGCGATGGCAGCAAAGTGAGCTCGGGCTGGGTCCTGCAGCGATGGCAGCAAACTGAGCTTTGGCTGTGTCCTGCAGCGATGGCAGCATAGTGAGCTCGGACTGGGTCCTGCAGCGATGGCAGCAGAGTGCACACAGGCTGAGTCCTGGAGTGATGGCAGCATAGTGAGCACGAGCTGGGTCCTGGAGTGATAGCAACACAGTGAGTACGGACTGGGTCCTGGAGTGATGGCAACACAGTGAGCACGGACTGGGTCCTGGAGTGATGGCAGCACAGTGAGCAAGGGCTGGATCCTGTAGTGATGGCAGCACAGTGAGCACGGACTGGGTCCTGGGGTGACGACAGCACAGTGCGCAACGGCTGGATCCTGGAGTGATGGCAGCACAGTGAGCACGTGCTGTGTCCTGGAGCGATGGCAGCACAGTGAGCACGGGCTGGATCCTGTAGTGATGACAGCACGGTGAGTACGGGCTGGGTCCTGGAGTGATTACAGCACAGTGAGCACGGGCTGGGTCCTGGAGCGATGACAGCACAGTGAGAATGGGCTGGGTCTGCAGCGATGGCAGCACAGTGTGCACGGGATGTGTCCTGCAGCGATGGCAGCAAAGTGAGCACAGGCTGGGTCCTGGAGTGATGGCAGAACAGTGAGCTCGGGCTGGCTCCTGCAGCGATGGCAGCACAGTGAGCACGGGCTGGGTCCTGGAGCGATGGTGGCACAGTAGCACGGTCTGGGTAATGGAGCGAGGGCAACACAGTGAGCACAGGCTGGGTAATGGAGCGATGGCAGCACAGTGAGAATGGGCTGGGTCTGCAGCGATGGCAGCACAGTGTGCACGGGATGTGTCCTGCAGCGAGGGCAACACAGTGAGCACAGGCTGGGTCCTGCAGCGATGGCAGCACAGTGAGCTAGGGCTGGCTCCTGCAGCGATGGCAGCACAGTGAGCATGGGCTGGGTCCTGGAGCGATGGTGGCACAGTAGCACGGACTGGGTCCTGGAGCAATGGCAGCAGAGTGGGCATGGGCTGAGTCCTGGGGCGAGGGCAGCACAGTGAGCACAGGCTGGGTCCTGCAGTGATGGCAGCACAGTGAGCACGGGCTGGGTCCTGGAGTGATGGCAACACAGTGAGCATTGGTTGGGTCTGGGAGCAATGGCAGCAGAGTGCATATGGGCTGGATCCTGGAGCGATGTAAGCACTGTGAGCAAGGGCTGGGTCCTGGAGTGATGGCAGCACAGTGAACTCGGTCTGGGTCCTGCAGCAATGGCAGCAGTGGGTGCACAGTCTGGGTCCTGGAGCTATGGCAGTACAGTGAGCACGGTCTGGGTCCTGGAGCGATGGTGGCACAGT
>NW_025191025.1:2073-3463 GCF_004010195.1 Chiloscyllium plagiosum
TGGCAGCACAGTGAGCACGGGCTGGGACTTCGGGCTATGGCAGCACAGTGGGCACGGGCTGGGTCCTGGAGCGATAGTGGCACAGTGAGCAATGGGCTGGGTCCTGCAGCGATGGCAGCACAGTGAGCACGGGCTGGGTCCTGGAGTGATGGCAACACAGTGAGCATTGGCTGGGTCTGGGAGCAATGGCAGCACAGTGCGCACGGGCTGGATCCTGGAGCGATGTAAGCACTGTGAGCAAGGGCTGGGTCCTGGAGTGATGGCAGCACAGTGAGCACGGGCTGGGTCCTGCAGCGATGACAGCAGAGTGTGCACGGTCTGGGTCCTGGAGCTATGGCAGCACAGTGAGCACGGGCTGGGTCCTGGAGCGATAGTGGCACAGTGAGCAATGGGCAGGGTCGTGGAGCTATGGCAGCACAGTGAGCACGGGCTGGGTCCTGGAGCGATAGTGGCACAGTGAGCAATGGGCAGGGTCGTGGAGTGATGACAGCACGTGAGCACAGGCTGGGTCCTGCAGCGATGACAGCACAGTGCATACAGGCTGCGTCCTGGACTGATGACAACACACAGCGTACGGGCGAGGTCCTGGAGTGAAGGCAGCACAGTGAGCATGGGCTGGGTCCTGGAGAGATGGCAGCGCAGTGAGCACGGGCTGGGTCCTGGAGTGATGACAGCACAGTGAGAAAGGGCAGTGTCCTGGAGTGATGGCAGCACAGTGCGCATGGGCTGGGTCCTGGAGTGATAACAGCACAGTGACCACAGGCTGAGTCCTGGAGCAATGGCAGCACAGTGAGCACGGGCTGGGTCCTGGAGTGATGGCAAAACAGAGAACACCGGCTGGGTAATGGAGCGATGCCAGCACAGTGAGCAACGGTTGGATCCTAGAGTGATGGCAGCACAGTGAGAATGGGCTGGGTCTGCAGCGATGGCAGCACAGTGTGCACGGGATGTGTCCTGCAGCGATGGCAGCAAAGTGAGCACAGGCTGGGTCCTGGAGTGATGGCAGAACAGTGAGCTCGGGCTGGCTCCTGCAGCGATGGCAGCACAGTGAGCTCGGGCTGGCTCCTGGAGCGATGGTGGCACAGTAGCACAGTCTGGGTAATGGAGCGATGGCAACACAGTGAGCACAGGCTGGGTAATGGAGCGATGGCAGCACAGTGAGCACGGGCTGGGTCCTGGAGCGATGGTGGCACAGTAGCACGGTCTGGGAAATGGAGCGATGGCAGCACAGTGTGCACGGGATGTGTCCTGCAGCGATGGCAGCAAAGTGAGCACAGGCTGGGTCCTGGAGTGTTGGCAGAACAGTGAGCTCGGTCTGACTCCTGCAGCGATGGCAGCACAGTGAGCACGGGCTGGCTCCTGCAGTGATGGCAGCACAGTGAGCACGGGC
>NW_025191026.1:0-3463 GCF_004010195.1 Chiloscyllium plagiosum
AGTATCTCAGATGTCAGTTGGTTTCAGTTTCTGCAGGTTCTGTTGTGGTTTTACTGTTACTCAGTGGGAACGACCTCTTCAATGTCTCAGACAATGTTAGCTCCCTCCAATCCGTTGTTTAATTTTCTCCAGTAGTTTCTGGGCTTAATTTTAATTGAACTTCATATTATACACGATTTTCAGAGCAGACCCGGGATATTTGCCTAATTTGCCAGTGCCAGAGTTTGCTCATCACATAAGCTTCTCTCTGCTCTACATATAATGATATATAAACAGTTGGAGGCATGTACCCTTTTATTCCTTTCTGCAACCTGCCTTGTCCCTGTTCCATCCACTCCATATATCAGTAGCTCTATTCTGTTGTAATGCCTTTTCATTTGAGTATATTTTTATCTCTGTTGTTCTTTCAGCAGATCTCAATATATTTTAAGTCATCGTCGTGGAGTCACACACAAGAGCGATTTTCTGAATTTATTTCCATGTACCAGTTAAATTATTTCTGTTCAGTCACCTCCTGTCTTCAAGTGTTCCGAAGAAGGAAGCTACAGCCAGGTCAAACTCTTTCAATTGCATTAAATGCTGCTGGCCCCTTTTTCTGCTGGAGAATATGTCATCGCTGATCATGCACAAACACAAAAATTAGAAACAGGGAACAATATTCCGACCTTGCGTCTGCACTGATATTTCCTATGACAGTGATTGATCTTCTCATTGCGAATGGAATATACCTACTTGCCTTGTTGAGTAAAGCTTCAATAAGATTGAATAAACGTGGCATAATCAAATCCAAAAGAACCAGTTTGTTGTGCCCTGCATGTAGGAAAATTCACTCTCTGCATAAATATGACTCAATTGCAGAAGTGTGGCAGGTTTACTGCAGAAATATGGAAAATTACAAAAACTGAGCTTCTGTTAGTGTCTGACTAGAACTTGATTACTATAGGAAAAAACCGAAGTTTGTAATTATGAATGTGCCTCTGTCTCAGTCAGTTACCATTTCTCATTTTTATTTTGTTAATGCCTGCCACCTTAATGCATGTCTCTCTCAGTATTTCCCAGTTACTTAATATCATTTTACTAGCTTGAAATCTTATGTACTTACCTTTATTTATTGGAGCTTATACGAATGCCAATGATTGAAAGAAATGTGTGTGTGTGTGTATCTGCGTGTGTGTGTGTGTGTGTGTGTGTGTGCGCGCGCGCGCGCACGCGCACGCGCTGTTCTTATCACTGTTTCACCCAGCCATGATTGCCATTGGACCAGTCCATGAGTCCTTGATACAGAGGCTCAACACACGAGAACACACAATTGATATATGCACACGATCCTATGAATTGTTTTGTAACAATTGATCAAATTGCAATGATTACCAAATCAGCTCCAGTCTCCGTTTCCGTCATATTTTACATCTTCCCAAGTTATTGCTGAAATTGTCCACCTATTTATTTCCAAAGAGACCAAACGCTGCATCAACTAGTACTTTATAGCTGTGTCATTGCTTATGCTTAACTTCGCTTTGTCATTTCTATCACTTTTGCAGATATTATGCTACTCCTTGTCTCAGTTTACAATAAGCTGCATCATGTCTCTGTTTGTATAAAACTAGACTCTACCTGTGTTGTTCTTTCTGTCGCCTGTGCCAATGGCATTATACAAACACGTGTTACTTACTCGATTCGACGATGTCTGCATTCATATTGTACCTTGACATATCTCCATTGTTGCTGTAATTTTCTATTTTCTGGTGGTGTTGCGTCTATACAGTGAACACTGCGATTGGCTTTGTCTCATTTGCTTCTGCACTAGAATATGAACCGTTTCTGCATTACATCGATCAAGTCTCTGTTGCCAATGAAATTGACAAAATATTTTTAAAACAGCTTCCAGACACTGACGAACCTGATGATTCTCTCGTTGTATTAAACATGGACATTGGTCAACTGTTGCTGTACCAGTATGTCTGAACACGAACTTTACCACTTGGACGACCTCCAATTGTGATTCATTTCATCAACTGAAGAATTTTTCGAATTCACTCTGACCAAAACTGGAATTTAGTGGTTCCCACCACGACCACTCTCCCTCCATGTTAATTATGTTTTCCAAAAGTTCAACTCTAAATTTATAGAAATGTTTCAAAAGCGTTAATGGATTAGGAACTAAAACACATGTGAATGAACGCAAATGGTGGAGGAATTATAAATGGTGGGCTCTTAAAATTGCAAACAAACTGAGATATCCCAGAAATGAGAAACAGACAGGAATGTTTTCAGATAGGGACTCTGCCCAGTGTCTGCTGTCAGCGGATTCACTTGACAAAGACTCAACCTCATATTTTCTGAAGTGGGACGACCCAAAAAAAATTACAGCGAGCCTGTTGCGAAAGGGAAATACAGTCATTCACATTGTTGGAAGGCAGGAAGCAGTGAGGTAATTTTTTTCAGGAAACTGTAAATGAGGTGAATGTTGTAATATAATAGTCCCTCTTGAGACAACCACTCGGAATAAATCAGAGGCAATTTGAGTATGTCTCAAAGCAAACCTCCACACCAATAAAAGATTCATCCAGTTTATGAGCGATGATGCATGAGCTAGTCATTTTCCCCTCCTTTATCATTTGCTGTTCCATTCTCGCAGATTCTGGTGCCCCTAATATGTCACTGATGCTCAAGAAAATTATTCTTGTCGTTTATTTCCAGAACTGTATTTTTTTTTTCCTTTCCACCATTCAACAGATTTTTTTTTTTCAAAATGCAAAGCTTTCATTTCGGCAGCTTCAACCCGTCTCCAGTGCATATAACATCTCAAGAAAA
This sequence comes from Chiloscyllium plagiosum, assembly GCF_004010195.1. Classification (NCBI taxonomy): domain Eukaryota; kingdom Metazoa; phylum Chordata; class Chondrichthyes; order Orectolobiformes; family Hemiscylliidae; genus Chiloscyllium; species Chiloscyllium plagiosum. The sequence goes on from NW_025191026.1 coordinate 2,815, forward strand.
TTATTCTTGTCGTTTATTTCCAGAACTATATTTTTTTTTTCCTTTCCACCATTCAACAGATTTTTTTTTTTAAAATGCAAAGCTTTCATTTCGGCAGCTTCAACCCGTCTCCGGTGCATATAACATATTATGGTTTACTATGAATGCTATGACAAAATATCACGTGTTCCATTGTAATAAAAGTCTTTTTAAAATTAATTTTGCATGTTGTGTACCTTCAGAAACTTGTTGTATTGGATTTTGGAACATGAAATTGATGAATGACTATGAATAAACATAAATTGTAGTATTGACCAGGATTACATTCCTTTCCAATTCAGTAAAATGCATTCTAGCATTTTAACCCATTGCCGCATTAGTTAATCATAGTGCAGTAAAGTACCTTTTGGCACTGGGCTTATGACGGTATCAAAATATGACTTATGTTATGGTTGGACCTTACAGATGTTTTGTAATAAATACACATATTCAGTGATTATGTGAATATACAGTGTGTATTTTCATAGAATATAATCAACTATAGAGTTTCCAATGGACAGCATTGTTAATGTGGCCTTAGGAATTAGTTAGAATTTAATCCAAAAGATGCCATTGGATCTGCAAGATGTTTAAACTATTGGCAATTTGCTACTCTGCTGTGAAGTTTCGC
>NW_025191027.1:0-3463 GCF_004010195.1 Chiloscyllium plagiosum
ATTCTCCCCATGTCTGTGTGGGGTTTGCACATTATCCCCGTGTCTGTGTGGCGTATGTACATTCTCCCCATGTCCGTGTGGTGTTTGCTCATTCTCCCCGTGTCTGTGTGGAGTTTGCACATTCTCCCCGTGTCTGTGTGGAGTTTCCACCTTCTCCCTGTGTCTGTGTGGAGTTTGCACATTCTCCCCGTGTCTGTGTTAAGATTGCACCTTCTCCCCGTGTCTGTGTGGAGGTTGCACATTGTCCCCGTGTCTTTGTGGAGTTTGCACATTCTCCCCGTATCTGTGAGATGTTTGCACTTTCTCCCCGTGTCTGTGTGGCATTTGTACATTCTCCCCGTGTTCGTGTGGAGTTTCCACCTTCTCCCTGTGTCTGTGTGGAGTTTGCACATTCTCCCCGTGTCTGTGTGGAGTTTCCACCTTCTCCCCGTGTCTGTGTGGAGTTTGCACATTCTCCCTGTGTCTGTGTGGAGTTTCCACTTTCTTCCCGTGTCTGTGTGGAGTTTGCACATTCTCCCTGTGTCTGTGTGGAGTTTGCACATTCTCCCCGCGTCTGTGTGGAGTTTGCACATTCTCCCTGTGTCTGTGTTAAGTTTGCACCTACTCCCCGTGTCTGTGTGGAGTTTGCACATTCTCCCCGTGGCTGTGTGGAGTTTGCGCATTATCCCCGTGTCTGTGTGGAGTTTGCACATTCTCCCCGTGCCTGTGTTGAGATTGCCCATTCTCCCCATGTCTGTGTGGAGTTTGCACATTCTCCCCGTGTCTGTGTTGAGTTTGCACATTTTCCCCGTGTCCATGTGGAGTTTGCACATTCTCCCCGTGTCTGTGTTGAGTTTGCACATTCTCCCCGCATCTGTGAGGTGTTTGGTCATTCTCCCCGTGTCCGTGTGGAGTTTGCACATTCTCCCAGTGTCTGTGTGGAGTTTGCAAATTCTCGCTTTGTCTGTGTGAAGTTTGCACATTCTCCCCGTGTCTACGTGGTGTTTGCACATTCTCCCATGTCTCTGTGGAGTTTACACTTTCTCCCCGTTTCTGTGTGGTGTCTGCACATTTTCCCCGTGTCTGTATTGAGTTTGCATATTCTCCCCCTGTCTGTGTGGGGTTTGCACATTCTCCCCGTGCCTGTGTGGAGTTTGCACATTCTCCCCGTGTCTTTGTGGAGTTTGCACATTCTCCCAGTGTCTGTGTTGAGTTTGCGCATTCTCCCCGTTTCTGCGTGGTGTTTGCACATTCTCCCCGAGTCTGTATGGGGTTTGCACATTCTCCCCGTGTCCGTGTGGAGTTTGCACATTCTCCCCGTGTCTATGTTGAGTTTGCGCATTCTCCCCGTTTCTGTGTGGTGTTTGCACATTCTCCCTGTGGCTCTGTTGGGTTTGCACATTCTCCCCGTGTCTGTGTTGAGTTTGCACATTCTCCCGGTGTCTGTGTTGCGTTTGCACATTCTCACCGTATCTGTGAGGTGTTTGCACATGTTCCCCGTGTCTGTGTGGAGTTTGCTCATTCTCCCTGTGTCTGTGTGGAGTTTGCGCATTCTCCCCGTGACTGTGAGGAGTTTGCACATTCTCCCCGTGCCTGTGTTGAGTTTGCCCAATCTCCCCATGTCTGTGTTGACTTTGCACATGTTCCCCGTGTCTGTGTGGAGTTTGCACTTTCACCCCGTGTCTGTGTTAAGTTTGCACATTCTCCCCGTGTCTTTGTGGAGTTTGCACATTCTCCCCGTGTCTGTGTGGAGTTTGCAGATTCTCCCCATGTCTGTGTTGAGTTTGCACATTCTCCCTGTGTCTTTGTGGAGTTTGCACATTCTCCCCATGTCTGTGTGGGGTTTGCACATTCTCCCCGTGTCCGTGTGGTGTTTGCTCATTCTCCCTGTGTCTGTGTGGAGTTTGCACATTCTCCCCGTGTCTGTGTGGAGTTTGCACTTTCAACCGGTGTCTGTGTTAAGATTGCACCTTCTCCCCGTGTCTGTGTGGAGGTTGCACATTCTCCCCATGTCTGTGTTGAGTTTGCACATTCTCCCCGTGTCTTTGTGGAGTTTGCACATTCTCCTCGTATCTGTGAGGTGTTTGCACTTTCTCCCCGTGTCTGTGTGGCGTTTGTACATTCTCCCCGTGTTCGTGTGCTGTTTGCTCATTCTCCCCGTGTCTGTGTGGAGTTTGCACATTCTCCCCGTGTCTGTGTGGAGTTTCCACTTTCTCCCTGTGTCTGTGTGGAGTTTGCTCATTCTCCCTGTCTCTGTGTGGAGTTTCCACTTTCTTCCCGTGTCTGTGTGGAGTTTGCACATTCTCCCTGTGTCTGTGTGGAGTTTGCACATTCTCCCCACGTCTGTGTGGAGTTTGCACATTCTTCCCATGTCTGTGTGGAGATTGCACATTCTGCCCATGTCTGTGTGGAGTTTGCACATTCTCCCCGCATCTGTGAGGTGTTTGGACATTCTCCCCGTGTCCGTGTGGAGTTTGCACATTCTCCCAGTGTCTGTGTGGAGTTTGCAAATTCTCGCCGTGGATGTGTGGAGTTTGCAAATTCTCCCCGTGGCTGTGTGGAGTTTGCGCATTATCCCCGTGTCTGTGTGGAGTTTGCTGTGTGGAGTTTGCACATTCTCGCCTTGTCTGTGTTACGTTTTCACATTCTCCCCGTGTCTGTGCGGAGTTTGCACATTCTCCCCGTGTCTGTGTTGAGTTTGCACATTCTCCCCGTGTCTGTGTGGAGTTTGCATATTCTCTTCGTGTCCGTGTGGTGTATGCACATTCTCCCCGTGTCTGTGTGGGGTTTGCACATTCTCCCTCTGTCTTTGTGGTGTTTGCACATTCTCCCCGTATCTGTGTTGAGTTTGCACACTCTCCCAGTGTCTGTGTGGAGTTTGCACATTCTCCCCGAGTCTGTGTTGAGTTTGCCCATTCTCCCCGTGTCTGTGTTGAGTTTGCACATTTTCCCTGTGTCTATGTGGACTTTGCACATTCTCCCCGTGTCAGTGTGGAGTTTGCACATTCTCATCGTGTCCGTGTGGAGTATGCACATTCTCCCCGTGTCTGTGTGGGGTTTGCACATTCTCCCCGTGTCCCTGTGGAGTTTGCAGATTCTCCCTATGTCTGTGTGGAGTTTGCACATTCTCCCCGTGTCTGTGTTTAGTTTGCATATTCTCCCCGTGCCTGTGTTGAGTTTGCACATTCTTCCCGTGTCCGAGTTGAGTTTGCACAGTCTCCCAGTGTCTGTGTTGAGTTTTCACATTCTCCCCGTATCTGTGTGGAGTTTGCACATTCTCCCCGAGTCTGTGTGGGGCTTACACATTCTTCCCGTGTCCGAGTGGAGTTTGCACATTCTCCCTGTGTCAGTATGGAGTTTGCACATTCTCCCCGTGTCTGTTTTGAGTTTGCGCATTCTCCCCATTTCTGTGTGGCGTTTGCACATTCTCCCCGAGTCTGTGTGGTGTTTTCACATTCTCCCTGTCTTTGTGTGGAGTTTGAAC
>NW_025191028.1:0-3463 GCF_004010195.1 Chiloscyllium plagiosum
AAATTGAGGAGGACCTGCCAAATTGGATACAAACTTGACTTGATGGTAGGAAGCAAAGAGTAATAGTGGAAGGATGCTTGTCAGACTGGAGGTCTGGGACTAATGGAATGCATCAGGGCGATGCTGGCACGACTATGTATTACATATATCTATAATTTAGATGAGAATATACGTGCGTGATTTGTAAGTTTGAAGGTGACAATAAAATAGGTGGTTACATGGAGAATGACAAAGGTTATCAGAAATTTCAGAACGTACAGCAGTACCTCGATCAGCTGGGGAAGTGGGCTGAGAAATGATAAATGGATTTTAATGCAGATCAGTGTAAGTTCTTGCATTTTAGAAACTCAAATCAATATCGGAATTTTATGGTGAATGGCTGGGTCTTAAGGAACGTAGTGGAACAGAGGGACCTTGGAATTCAGTTACATGGTTCTCTGAAAGTTGATTCAGAGGTAGACAGGGCATTGAAGAAGACTTTTGGCACACTGGCATTCATCAGTCAGGGCACGAAGTAGCGAATTTTGGGAGCTATGCTGCAGAATATGGGGCACAGATGAGGCCATACTTATAGCGTTATGTTCAGTTTTGTTAACTAAGCTATAGGAAGGATGTTATGAAACGAGGATGAGTGCAGAAGAAATTTACAAGGATGTTGCCACGGACTCAAGGCTCTGAGTTATAGGGAGAGGTTGGAAAAGCTAGGACTTTTTACTTTTGCGTGTATGAGACTGGGGAGAGGATCTTATTGAAGGGTATAAGATCATAACAGGCATGGGTAGAGTGAATGCGCTCAGCCTTTACTTCCTAGATTGGACAATCACGGGCTAGAGGGCATCAGTTTAAGGTCAGAGGGGAAGAATAAAAGGGAACCTGAGGAGCAACTTTTTTACACACAGGGTGATACGCATATGGAATGAGCTGCCAGCAGAAGTCGTTAAGGTGGGTACATTCACAACATTTAGAATGCATTTTGACAAATACAGGATAGGAAAGGATTAGAAGGATACAGGGCAGTGGCTGGGAAATGGGGTTAGTGTGAATTGATATTTTGGTCGGAATGGATCAGTTTGAGCCGAAGGGCCTATAGGACTCTATGACTCTAACAACCATTGCTTTCTTCCCACTGAATGTTATTTTGTATTTTCCCAATTCACTGGAACAAACTTGACCCTCTCGGCTCCATGCTTCCATCATGTTTTACTAAAATGTACAAACATTCTATATTGTATGCAGACGCCGTGTAAAATACTACATATTAATGACACTACTCCTCCAAAGCTGCTTCAGAGCAAGGACATTGATCAGTCCTCCTGACCACACAACACCAAATCCGAAAAAACTTGATCTCTAGTTTGGTTCAATACATACTCTTCAACCCACCTGATCTACATTTAGGGAATTAATTTTTCACAGCATGAGCAGTCACTTAGTTAACGCAGTTGAGATGCAACTTGAGACCCTCCAATAAGACTGCAGTATCCATGATATTTGCATGTCTAATTTTCAGAGCTTATGACGCTCAGAATTTCTGCGACAGTTTTAGTTTCGATATATAATGCACCAATGTTTGCTTCTCCTTGTTATTTGTAATCTCCCTTTCAACTGAATCTATGGGACATGGTATGTGGCGTTATTGGTGATAGACTTGGACAAGACATTCCGGAAGGGTCACCTTGACGCTGTGATACAGGACAAGCGTCAATAACCTTCTCCGCTCTGTCAGGATAAGGGTCACCTTATTCTATCTGCTCCTTCACACTCCCTGAGTCCCTGTTCTAGCACGGACCCCGAACAAGGCTCACACTCTATTACCAAATAAGGCTCAGGCATTTCGAAACTCACTATTGAATTCAGCAACTTTCTTCCTCACTTTCTCTGTCAACTACACACTACCCCCCACACTAATAATACTAAATTGATTTACAACTGTCGACTGACTCATTCCGAACACCTCACCATTTCCCCCAGCTCCACATCCACCAGCACTAACAGCAGGGTTACACATTTCCACTCTCCTTCCCTCTCTCCCTTTCTCCTATTCCAGGAGAAACTGTCTGGAATGGGACAGAAAGCGCCAAGCCGGGTGGTGCTGTGCCTGATATCTGTTCCCTCGCACCCCCTTCTCCCCCACCATGTGGGGAGGAGCCTGGCATGAGCCGGACAGAAACAAGATGGCTCATGCAGAGCTTCGGAAACATCCACTTCCCATCAACTGAGTAAAGAGTAACATTCAGTTCTCACTTTAAACCCACTGTCAGTTCCAACGTCAGTCCATTCACTCCCAAACACAGAGATGCAGAGACTGAAATGCACAGACGTATTGGTAAACACCCAACATACGAACATGCACAACACATGTAAGGAGATAGGCATACACACACATTGCAACACACAAAGACACATACAGTTGAACACAAATAGACACAAACACAGATAGAAACACAAAGGCTGATACATAGGTACACAGATGTAGACACAAATACACAGAAAACAAGCACATGGACACACACACACACACACACACACACACACACACTCACATATGTATATATATTGATCCCGTTCTCTTACTTTGTTCCACCAGATAGCAAAGTGTCAGTCTATAAAATCCCTGAGTTGTCTTTGCCACTTGTGATGGATTCCTGGTGAGGATTCATTGGAAACTCTCATATGCCGGAAACAAAGGGAATTCAGCCAAATCGAACTCTTCCAGAAAGAAATCCCACAACCAGTAGCTTATTTGAACAGAATAACCTCAAACGCAGAGTAACATTTGGAGCACTCTGTCATTTTACCATTTGATATGAGTTCAACGTTCTGTGTCTTACACTTTTTTTCTAGAAAATGACCTACTCTGAGACCGATATCATTAAATATGTTCACTTACACACACACATACACTCTCACAGACACACACACACACACACACAGCGTGAGAGGGACACACAGACCCACAGTGAGGGAGGGACATGCGCACACAAACCCGCACACACAGAGCAAGAGAGGAACACTCGCAAACACAGCGAGGGGGAGAAACACGCGCACACAAGAGGGAAGGCCACACACACACGCGTGGACATCTAGAGGGACACACACACACACACACACACACACAGAGCAAGAGAGGGACATGCACACACACAGCGAGGGGGAGACTCATGCACAGGCAGCAAGGGAGGGCCACGCACACACTTTCAAAACAAGAGGGACACAAACACACACACACACACACACACATATATATTGATCCCTTTCTCTTACTTTGTTCCACCAGATAGCAAAATGTCAGTCTATAAAATCCCTGAGTTATCTTTGCTACTTGTGATGGATTCCTGGTGAGGAGTCATTGGAAACTCTCATATGCCGGAAACAAAGGGAATTCAGCCAAATCGAACTGTTCCAGAAAGAAATCCCACAACCAGTAACGCAGAGTAACATTTGGAGCACTCTGTCATTTTAC
>NW_025191029.1:0-1071 GCF_004010195.1 Chiloscyllium plagiosum
CTAAGCAAATTTGGCATCCTCGTGTGAAAAAAACACAGGTGGCACTGTGGGTCCGATGACCATAGATGAGAACTGACCGCAGCTGGGGAATAGCGTGATTGGTGCTGATCACAAGGACGTCTGTTCTGAAGTGGAGCAGGAGCGAGTTCAATGGGTAGAGAAAGAGAGAGATTAAAGAAAAATCAAAAACCGGGATGATTGACAATCAGTTAGAGTGGAACTGAAAAACGCGATTAATTTAATTTATTTTCCCCTGTTCCCATCTTCGAGAATATCGTGCCCATGTAGGTTATACATTAAAATCATTGTTGAAGTGAGATATGTCCCTTTGCCTCAATTCCCTGAGTGTGATCACTTTCTTTTGTTCATTAACGGGATGCTGTGCCAGCATTTAATTTCCTTTCACAATTGTTCCTGAGAAAATGTTGGTGAGCTGCCTTCCAGACGCACTGCAGTCCGTGGGTTGTAAGTAGTCAGTGCTTAGATACATGTGGTTTCATTTCTTTGAAGCTTTGTAGTGAAGTAATATAACTGAGTGGCTGGCCTGCCATTTCAACGTGAATTCCAAAGTCAATCACACTTCTGGAGTCACATGTCAGTCCAACCAGGAAAAGGGAGTAGATCTTCTTCCATTGAGGATGTTAGACAGCCAGGTAGGTCTTCTTTACAACCGTCAACAAAGGTTTCATAGTTTCATTTGATTCTTCATTCCCGATGTTTTATTTAATCCAAATTCCACCATTTGCTGTCGTGGGATTCGAATCCGTGACTTCGGACATTACCAAGGTTCCTAGATTAATAACCTTGAAATAATACCGTGAGGCCATGTTCTCCCCAGCATCTCCAAGCGTCTCCATTGGCAACTTTGTTGTTGCTGATAATGTGGTTGTGCTTGAAGCAGTGCTGTTTGCAAGGTAGAGAAATGTTTTGGCAAAATATACGATCATTCGTAATTTTGTATTCACTAGAAGGTTAGAGGATCGGGTGTGGTCTCGGCGAAAATGAACTGGTTGGCCTTCGTGATGACTCAATGACAGAATTCACAAAGGGCAGCAAGTAATCTGCACATTA
>NW_025191029.1:1440-3464 GCF_004010195.1 Chiloscyllium plagiosum
CTTCAGGCTCTAAATGTCTCCCACCGTCTCAATGCGCAGTTGCTGTGTGTCTCTGCATCGAGCGTCATATTTTTTCCCAAGTCTGTCAACAATCTCTCTCTGAAAGAGTTAAACATTCCCACCCGCTTCTGACTTCCAAACCGAGCACTAGCCTATCTTCTCCGAGATGAAAGATGCCTCGTTGTGACTTGGCACAAACTATATTAACGTAACACGTATGTACCATTAGTATCAGAGCCAGGAGGAGTAATGTGGAGAAGTCTTCCTGTGCAGTCTCTGTTTCATTGGATTGTCATATCGGAGCATCAATGTCAACCTCCTGCTATTGTGTTTCAATGGCCTCTTCTGTTAATGTGTTAGTGTCTCAAGTGGCTGAATGACCATTCCTTGTCCCAGGGAAGACGTTCAATGACAGTATTGGACGTCCAGTATTCCTCCTTATCAGCGTGCTGGACTCACTGGACTCCTTAAATTCCTTTGTAATTGGTGGCAAACAGGAGGATTGAGGGACTCTGCACGATAGGCAGCAACATGAGGTGGAGAAGTCAACATTTCAGGTAAAACCGTTCTTCAGGACTTCGGGTGGTTTTCGAGCACCTGTAGTTAAAGAGGGAAGGAGTGGTTCGGGTGGCGAAAACAGGAGAATGATGAGGTAGGAATCGGTGAACAGAGGTCGTGGGTTCAACTTGATCGGTTGATGGGAGGGGTGAATCTGGTAGGGAGCTGGGAGACAGGGTGATTCGGTGGAATGGAAGGCAGGGCGTGAGTCTGGAAATGGAGTTGGGGCATGGTTGGGAAGAGTATTTGAAATTGGAGAACTTACTGTTGAGTCCTCCAGATTGTAGACTGCCAAGGTGGAATGCAAGCTGTGAGAAAATTAAACATTGCAGTACAGTTCAAGTCCTTCGGCCCTAAATGTTGCTCCGATCTGTGAAACCAATTTGAAGCCCTTCAAACCCACACTATTCCTTTTTCACTCGTATGTCTATCCAGTGATCATTTTGACTAGTTTACCACAGTTGTAGGCAGCGTATTACACGCCCATTAGACTGTCTCAGTAAAGAAACCACCTGGCATCTGTCCTACATCAATCGTCCCTCAATTTAAAGCTATGCCCATCGTGTAAGCTATCACTATCCAAGGAAAACACTCTCACTTCTCCCCCATCTAACCCTCCGATTATCTTGTATGTCTCAATTACTTTCCCTCTCAACCTCTTCTCTCTGACGAAAACAGCCACAATCTTCTGCGTTTTTACAATTAAGAACTTCTCTCCGTAACAAGCAACATCCTCGTAAATCAATCTCTTCTGAACCCACTCCAAAGCTTTCGCATCCTTCCGATATTGCAGTGGCCAGGGCTGTACACAACACTCAGAGTTTTGTAAAGCTCAGCATGACCTAGTCGTTCCAAAACACAATCACTCTATCAATAAACGTTTAGGGCACCATATGCATTCTGAACAAATGCACCAACCTGCGTGTAGAAGACAGTGCGTGGATCAAGACCATGAAGAATTTGAAGATATACATAAGTTTAAATTTAAAACATGAGATGGCTCTGAGCCAGTTAAGATCTCAGTCCTTTCTCGATAAACACAAATGTAAGTTTACCAGCCTTGTCCAAACAACATTAAATGGGACTTGTATTTGTGGTGTGCATATCTCATGATTTCACAAAATATCGTCGTTTTAGGAATGGAATAAAGTGCAATTTCCAACGTTTCAGCAATGTATTAAATTGCAGTTAACATAAATGATCAATTTTCAAAAAATATCTTCCAACATCCAGACTGATACAATGGTCAAAGCAGATTTCTAAGAACAAAATAGGTTTTTCAGAGGGTTAAACCATTCCGTGTCCTTAACCTAGATTCCTTTTTAATCATATCAGTTGTATTTTGGATACCCCATTTGCAAAACGTTCTCATATTCAAATCCACATTATGGGTACTGTTTTAAAACAGCACATGTATTGTTCCAGTTTTATAAAAAAATCTTACTTTCATCAGGATAGCTGCAGGA
>NW_025191030.1:0-3464 GCF_004010195.1 Chiloscyllium plagiosum
TTAGATAGAAGGAACAGGCAGGCTCACAGCTGGTGTCCCTGAAAAGACACGCCACTTAGATAGAAGGAACAGACACGCTCACAGCTGGGGACCTTTATAGACACGCACACTTAGATAGAAGAAACAGGCGCAGTCACAGCTGGGGACCCTGTATAGACACTCACACTTAGATAGAAGGAACAGGTGCAGTCACAGCTGGGGACCCTGTTTAGATACGCACACTTAGATAGAAGAAACAGGCGCAGTCACAGCTGGGGACCCTGTATAGACACTCACACTTAGACAGAAGAAACAGGCGCAGTCACAGATGGGGACCCTGTATAGACACACACACTTAGATAGAAGGAACAGGCGCAGTCACAGCTGGGGACCCTGTATAGATACGCACACTTAGATGGAAGAAACAGGCACACTCACAGCTGGGAACCTGTATAGACACTCACACTTAGATAGAAGAAACAAGCACGCTCACAGCTGGGGACCCTGTATAGACACGCACACCTAGATAGAAGAAACAGGCACACTCACAGCTGGGGACCCTGTACAGACACTAACACTTAGATAGAAGAAACAGGCACGCTCACAGCTGGGGACTCTGCATAGACACTCACACTAAGATAGAAGAAACAGGCGCGCTCACAGATGGGGACCCTGTATAGACACGCACACTTAGATAGAAGAAACAGGCGCAGACACAGCTGGGGACCCTGTATAGACACTCACACTTAGATAGAAGAAACAGGCGCAGTCACAGCTGGGGACCCTGTATAGACACGCACACTTAGATAGAAGTATCAGGCGCAGTCACAGCTGGGGACCCTGTATAGACACGCACACTTAGATAGAAGAAACAGGCGCAGTCACAGCTGGGGACACTGTATAGACATGCACACTTAGATAGAATGAACAGGCACGCTCACAGCTGGGAACCCTGTATAGACACTCACACTTAGATAGAAAAAACAGGCGCAGTCACAGCTGGGGACCCTGTATAGACACGCACACTTAGATAGAAGAAACAGGCGCAGTCACAGCTGGGGACCCTGTATAGACACGCACACTTAGATAGCAGAAACAGGCACAGTCACAACTGGGGACCCTGTATAGACACGCACACTTAGATAGAAGAAACAGGCGCAGTCACAGCTGGGGACCCTGTATAGACACGCACACATAGATAGCAGAAACAGGCACAGTCACAGCTGGGGACCCTGTATAGACACTCACACTTAGATAGAAAAAACAGGCGCAGTCACAGCTGGGGACCCTGTATAGACACGCACACTTAGATAGAAGAAACAGGCGCAGTCACAGCTGGGGACCCTGTATAGACACGCACACATAGATAGCAGAAACAGGCACAGTCACAACTGGGGACCCTGTATAGACACGCACACTTAGATAGAAGAAACAGGCGCAGTCACAGCTGGGGACCCTGTATAGACACGCACACTTGGTTGGAAGGAACAGGCACGCTCACAGCTGGGGACCCTATATAGACACGCACACATAGATAGAAGGAACAGACACGCTCACAGCTGGGGACCCTGTATAGACGCTCACACTTAGATAGAAGAAACAGGCGCAGTCACTGCTGGGAACCCAGTATAGACACTCACACTTAGATAGAAGAAACAGGCGCAGTCACAGCTGGGGACCCTGTCTCGACACTCACACTTAGATAGAAGAAACAGACACGCTCACAGCTGGTGACCCTGTATAGACAGGCACACTTAGATAGAAGAAACAGGCGCGGTCACAGCTGGGGACCCTGTATAGACACGCACACTTAGATAGAAGGAACAGGCACGCTCACAGCTGGGGACCCTGAATAGACAGACACACTTAGATAGAAGAAACAGGCGCAGACATAGCTGGGGACCCTGAATAGACACTCACACTTAGATAGAAGGAACAGGCACACTCACAGCTGGAGACCCTGTATAGACAGTCACACTTAGATAGAAGAAACAGGCGCAGTCACAGGTGGGGACCCTGAATAGACACTAACACTTAGATAGAAGAAACTAGCGCAGTCACAGCTGGGGACCCTGTATAGACACACACACTTAGATAGAAGGAACAGGCACGCTCACAGCTGGGGACCCTGTATAGACAGACAAACTTAGATAGAAGGAACAGGCACACTCACAGCTGGGGACCCTGTATAGACACTCACACTTAGATTGAAGGAACAGGCACGCTCATAGCTGGGGACCCTGTATAGACAGACACACTTAGATAGAAGAAACAGGCGCAGTCACAGCTGGGGACCCTGAATAGACACTCACACTTAGATGGAAGAAACAGGCACGCTCACAGCTGGGAAACCTGTATAGACACTCAGACTTAGATGGAAGAAACAGGCGCAGTCACAGCTGGGGACCCTGTATAGACACGCACACTTAGATAGAAGAAACAGGCACGCTCACAGCTGGGGACCCTGTATAGACACTCACACTTAGATAGAATAAACAGGCACGCTCACAGCTGGGGACCATGTATAGACACGCACACTTAGATAGAAAGAACAGGCACGCTCACAGCTGGGGACCCTGTATAGATACACACACTTAGATAGATGAAACTGGCGCAGTCACAGCTGGGGACCCAGTATAGACACTCACACTTAGATAGAAGAAACAGGCGCAGTCACAGCTGGGGACCCTGTATTAACATTCACACTTAGATAGAAGGAACAGGCACACTCACAGCTGTGGACCCTGTATAGACACTCACACTTAGAAAGAAGAAACAGGCACGCTCACAGCTGGGGACTCTGGATAGACACTCACACTTTGACAGAAGAAACAGGCGCAGTCACAGCTGGGGACCCTGTATAGACACGCACACTTAGTTAGAAGGAACAGGCACACTCACAGCTGGGGACCCTGTATAGACACGCACACTTAGATAGAAGAAACAGGCGCAGTCACAGCTGGGGACCCTGTATAGACACTCACACTTAGATAGAAGGAACAGGCATGCTCACAGCTGGGAACCCTGTATAGACACGCACACTTAGATAGAAGGAACAGACACACTCACAGCTGGGGACCCTGTATAGACACTCAGACTTAGATGGAAGAAACAGGGCAGTCACAGCTGGGGACCCTGCATAGACACTCACACTTAGATAGAAGGAACAGGCATGCTCACAGCTGGGAACCCTGTATAGACACTCACACTTAGATAGAAGAAACAGGCACGCTCACAGCTGGGGACCCTGTATAGACACGCACACATAGATAGAAGAAACAGGCACACTCACAGCTGGGGACCCTGAATAGACATCCACACTTAGATAGAAGAAACAGGCACGATCACAGCTGGGGACCCTGTATAAACACGCACACATAGATAGAAGAAACAGACACGCTCACAGCTGGGGACCGTGTATAGACACGCACACTTAGATAGAAGGAACAGGAAGGCTCACAGCTGGGAACCCTGTATAGACACTC
>NW_025191031.1:0-189 GCF_004010195.1 Chiloscyllium plagiosum
TTTGTGTTTTTAATTTCAGATTTCCAGCATTAGCAGAATTTTGCATTTGTCTCAGGACATTAAGCATGAACATAGAACATAGAACATCACAGCACAGTCCAGGCCCTTTGGCCCTGAAACCTATCTGAAGCCCATCGAACCTATACCATTCCATTCTCGTCCATATGCCTATCTAATGACCATTTAAAT
>NW_025191031.1:219-1086 GCF_004010195.1 Chiloscyllium plagiosum
AGAGTAAAGAAATACCTCTGACATCGGTCCTATATCTATCACCCCTCAATTTAAAGCTATGCCTCCTCGTGCTAGCCATCACCATCCAAGGAAAAGGGCTTTCACCGTCCACCCAATCTAACCCTCTGATTATCTTAGATATCTCAATTTAGTCACCTCTCAACCATCTTCTCTCTAATGAAAACAGCCTCAAGTCCCTCAATCTTTCCTCATTACATCTTCCCTCCAAACCATGCAGCATCTGAGTAAATCTCCTCTGAACCCTTTCCAAAGCTTCCACATCCTTCTGAGAATGCGGTGACCCGAACTGTGCACAATATCCAAGTGCGGCTTTCCCCAGGGTTTTGTACAGCTGCAGCATGACTTCATGGTTCTGAAACTCGATCCCTCTACTAATAAAAGCTAACACATCGTACGCCTTCTTAACAGCCCTGTCAACCTGAGTGGCAACTTTCAGGAAACTATGTTCATGGACACTGAGATCTCTCTGCTCAGCTACACTACCAAGAATCTTACCATTTGCCCAGTACTCTCCATTCCTGTTACTCCTTCCAAAGTCAATCACCTCACACTTTTCTGCATTAAATCCCATTTGCCACCTCTCAGCCCAGTTCTGCAACTTATCTTTGGTTCTCCGTAACCTAGAACATCCTTCGGCTCTATCCACAATCGTACCGAACTTAGTGTCGTCCACAAATTTACGTACAGTAGCCTACCATGGGGAACATTATCAAACGCCTTACTGAAATCCATATACATCACATTAATGGCTTCACCCTCATCCACCTGTTTGGTCACCTTCTCAAAGAACTCAATAAGACTTGTGAGGTATGACCTAACCTTCACAAAATCCTTCACCTCTTCGGG
>NW_025191031.1:1677-3464 GCF_004010195.1 Chiloscyllium plagiosum
GTATTTATCTATTTTCACACTTTGCAGAATTTCTGACACCTCCTCCTTGTGAACATCAATCCCATCTGGTCAGATCGCCTGTATCTCAGTATTCTCCTCAACAACATTGTCTTTTTCCAGTGTCATTACTGACAAAAAATATTCATTTAGCGCTTCCCCTGTCTCTTCTGACTCCATGCACAACTTCACATTACTGTCCTTGATTGGCCTGAATCTTACTTGAGTCATTCCTTTATCCCTTCTATACCTGTAGAAAGCTTTAGTGTTTTCCCTGATTCTATCCACTAACAACTTCTCATGTCCCTTCCTCGCTTGTCCTAGCTCTCTCTTTCGATCTTTCCTGGAAACTTGTAACTGTCAAGCACCCTAACTGAGCCTTCACATCTTATCCTAATATAAGCCTTCATTCTTCTCTTGACAAGAGATTCAACTTCCTTAGTAAACCACAGTTCCCTCGCTCGACCTCTTCCTCCCTGCCTGACAGGTGCATACTTATCAAGGACACACAATAGTCATTCCTTGAATAAACTCTACATTTCTGTTGTGGCCATGCCCTGCAGTTTCCTTCCCCAATCTATGCATCCTCCATCTTGTCTAATCGCATTGTAATTGCCTTTCCTCCTTTTGGTGTGTACCTATCCCTTTCCATTGCTAAAACAAATATAACTGAATCGTGCATGACGGCTCGGAGGTTAGCATGGCTGCCTCACAGTGCTGGGGATCCGGTTCAGTTGAAGTTTTGGAGCCCGTGTGGAGTTTGCACATTCTCCCAGTATCTGCATGGGTGTTCGTCGTGTACTCCAGTTTCTTCCCACAGTTGAACGATGTGCAGGTTAAATAGATTGACTACAGTAAATGTGGATTACAGGATAGGACAGGGAACTGGGTCTGAGGCCAAATGGTCTTTTTCCACATTGTAGAGATTCTGTGATCAGGAATTCTTCCAAATAGTATTTTCGTCTCACCCATTTTCAGCTGTTCCTTCAACAGTCCTCCATTTATCATATAAAGTCACAGCGATATTAGCAATTTTACATCGTTCAGCTCCATTCCCAATTCCTTCAAGAATAAGGCAACTCACAAGGTGCCTATAGCAGGACCTGGTCAACATTGTGTGGCAGGTAGTACTTACTAATGAAGAAATAACAATTTCTAACAAAAAAATGTTCAACTGCCTGATGATTGAGAATGTGGCAGAGACTAGATACTGAGTAGCTATCAAATTCTATCCACCATTTACACATTAAAAGGTAGATGCAAGTGATGGAAGTTTGAAGTTTCCTTCCACAAATGGAAATTGATATTTGATCAGGTGTTAACTCTCAAGTGAAACTAAGATTTCTCGGACAGGTTATCCATCCACTGCACCTGAACTATAGCTGTAAGACTGATCCTCAGAATGCATTACAGCAACTCATTAATAACACACTCCAACAGTACCAACCAACCAACTCCACATCCTATACCAACAGGAAAAACAAAGACATGCCATACCCACAACGGACATGCTATTCAGTTCCTTCATTCTGCCGGATTAATATCCTGGAATTCCTGACACCTTCATCACTGGGACAGGTGAATACCAATGAGAAGGCCTATGAACACCTTCTCAGGGAAACTGGGGCTGGACAATAAATGTGGCCTCACAGTACGGCTCACTCCAGGAGAATAAAGAGGAAGAGAATGAATCACCGGTTGAGTGGATATACCGGAAACTATCAGAACTGGCTTCGGATTTTACAGGTTAACGTAAAACTTGAGCACTTACAGAGGTTTAAAACTTGCCG
>NW_025191032.1:0-3464 GCF_004010195.1 Chiloscyllium plagiosum
CTTAAAGCTGACTCTCCCACACAGCTTTGTGACATCTGCAAACTTGGAGCTGTTATACTGAAGTTCCTTCATCTAAATCAGTAGGAGATATTGTGAATAGCTGGAGTCAAGGCATGCAGTATCCTTTCATAAAAAGGCCTCTTTATTTCTCCTCAACCAGTTTTCTATCTATATCAGTACATTGTATACGATTAATTTTACCTTAATTTTACACACTGGCATCTTATCAGGGATTTATGAAAAACCTTCTGAAAGTCCAGATAAACCATACCCACTGGCTCCCCCTTATCAAATCCACTAGTTATATCCTGAAACAATTCCAGTCAATTTGTTAAGCATGATTTCCCTTTCAACAATGCATGCTGACTGTGTCCAATTCTGTCAATGTTTTCCACATGCTCAGCTATTAAATCTTTACAATGGACTCGAGTATTTTCCCCAATATCAACGTCAGGCTGACTGAACTAAAATTTCCTGTTTTCTCTCTCCTTCCCATTTTAAATAGCGATGTTACATCATCAACTCTCCAATCTGTCAGGACTGTCCAGTACTTGGGCACTTACGCAGGTACTCTAAGAAGCAGCTTGTTGGTCCTGTGGATTTGTCAAAGTTTAATCCCATCAATTTTCCCAAAACCTTTTACCTAATAAAACTCATTTCCTGCAGTTCCTTCTTCACCCTAGACCCTGTGATTCCAACATGTTTGTGATATATTTGAGTCTTCCTTTGTGTGCAAAGATCCGGAATATACATTTAATTATTCTGCCATCTTTTTGTTCCCATTATAACATTATCGTTCTGGTGCCAAACTTGCTTGAATGTCTTCTGGAAGTTCATAGGAAAAGCATGCAACGACATTCCCTTGTCTCCCACATTGGTGACCTCATTTAAAAATGTAATTGAGTGAGTTAAATATGTCTGACCCCTTTTATATCCATACTGACTCTCTCCGTGTGGGCTGTGTGAAGATTTTCAGCAGTGACTAATGATTGCAGCTCCTTGGTCAGTCTGCTCCTCCCCCACCACTGATCAAACCATGTAACCTCCTGTCACACTGAGTAACATTGCAATCGATATCATAGCGTCAGTGCCAGCAAACAACAGCATCACAGTCTGACCCACTGGGACAGGCGTCACTGCCTGACATCAAAGAAGAGAGTCTGAATCCCCATAAACATAGAACTCAGCAACAAAATAGAGAGACAGAGCATGGAGAGAGAGGGAGACAGCAAGGGAGTAATGGGGGAGAGAGAGGGTAGAGGGGCTGAATGGCCTCCTGCTGTCCTATTCCTTCTGTTCTGATGATGGTGTTAGTGTGTGTTGATGAGAATAGGATTCCTCTGTTGAAACTGCTTCTGATTTATTGATGGAGCTGGAAGCCAGGAGAAGATGCAGAAGCTTCAGTTTCTAACCAGAAACTGCCCACTCATCCTCTTGGACATCATGAGCTGGTTTACTGCGCCCAGCACCGACACCCCTCCCTTCCTAACGAGTCTCTGTCTGACTGGATTCTCATTGTTACTTTTTCCAAAATGCATCAACTCACATTTATCAGGGTTAAATTCCATCTTCCATGATATGCCCATCTGACCAATTTGGTTACATCATCCTGGAACCTAAAACCACAATCTTCCTTCTTACATCCGGCCAGTCTTTGACTCTCACATCCAGATGTCCCGGTCATTCCCAAAACCTGACCTGATTTTCCTTTTGACCCAGAGTGGACCTGTTCCGGTCCAATATCGAGTCCAATGATGACAATCCACTGGATCCCTTCCTGCAGGGAAAGAATCAGTCAGGGCCCAGTGATTGCTGTCAAGGCTCACTCATTCAGTGCAGTCTCCAGCCAGAGCACCATTCATCCAGTGCAGAATCACATGATCTACTTTGTCTTTGCCTTTCATAATTTTGTGTACCTCAATCAAGTGCACCCCTTAGCCTCCCCTGCTCCAGAGAAAACAAACCCAGCTGATCCAGTTTTTCCTCATAACTGAGACTTTCCATCCCAGGCAACGTCCTGGTGCATCTCCTCTGCACCCTCTTCACTGCAACCATGTCCTTCTGATAGTGTGGTGACCAGACTGCACACAGTATTCCAGCTGTGGCCTGATCAGGGCTCTGTAAAGCATCAATAAACTTCCTTTTTCCTAACTTCTGCACCCTGGCTGATGAAGTCACGCATCCCGTATGCCTTCTTCCCCATCCTGTCTACCTGTGCTGACACCTTCAGGAATCTATGGATTTGTACGCCCAGTTCCCTTTGTTTCTTAGCAATCCCTAAGGACCTACCATTTATTGTGTATATCCTTCCCTTATTAGGCCTCCAAACGTGCATCACCTCACACTTATCAGGATTAAATTCCATCTGCCATTGCTGCATCAGTTTACCAGCTGATTAATATCAGACTGTAGCTTGAAGCCTTCCTCCTCACTATTAACAACACCAACAATTTTCATGTCATCGGCAAATCTACAAATTATGCCGTGTACAATCACATCCAGTTATTAATGTATACAGCAAACAACAAGGGTGCTAGCGTTGTTTCCTACGGTGCAAAACTGGTCACAGGCCTCAAATCCTCCACCCCTCCACCATCCCTCTCTGGCTCTTATTTGGAAACTGGTTTTGGATCCTAACCTGCCTTGGATTCCAATGGGCTCTTAGCCTTTGGGCCAGCCTTCCACATGGGACCTTGTCAAAGGCCTCACTGAAGTCCATATAAAACACATCAACTTCATGACCTCATCAATATGTTTATTCACCTTTTCAAAACACTCAATTAACTTATTCAAAGGGGATTGCCCTCTAACAAATTTGTGCTGGCATCCCTGTCTTTTCTACTGTCGGTTAATCCTGTTCCTCAGAATTGTTACCAATAATTTCCCTCCCACCGGTATCAGACGAATTGGCCTGTAATTTCCTGGCCTATCCCGGTCACTCTTCTTGAGCAAAGGAACCACGTCAGCAATCCTCCAGTCACCTGGCACTTCACCTGTGACCAGCAAAAATTTGAATATCTCCCCCAGGGTTCCAGCAATCACCTTCCGTGCCTCCCAGAGCAGCCTGGGATACATTTCATTAGGCTTTGGGCATTCACGCACCTTTATGCTCGCTAAAACATCCAATACTTCGTTCTTACTAATCTTAACATGCTATAGAACCTCGTTACTAGAAGTAAAATCTCCAGCTACAATGTCTTTCTCTGTTGTGAATGCAGATGAGAAAATTTCATTTAAGATCTCACCCATGTCCATTGGCTCCACACAAAGATTGCCTCTCTGGTCTCTAATAGATTCTGTTATTTCCCGAGTCATCCTATTGCCCTTAACATACAGATAAAATTCTTTGGGGTTCTGCTTGATCCTATCTCACAAAGATGATCCCTCTTTGTCCTCAGAATTTCCTTTTTAAGCACCCCACTATACTTCTCAAGAGTCTCCCCTGCTTTTAATTCTCTGTATGT
>NW_025191033.1:0-3464 GCF_004010195.1 Chiloscyllium plagiosum
GATCAGTAAACCCATCACTTTGCATCATGACCAGCATTAAAAGTGGATTCCAAAAGGCCTGAATTCGGGTACAGTGCTACCGGACCTCACAGCTGCCTGTGGCACTGAGTGAGACACTGGCCTGCTCCTGAATCTGACCAGACAGTTTCCAACCTGGGTCAGGGCAGTCATTCAAACATTCTCTGACAGTGATTCATTTGGGATCTGCCTTGTGCAGGAGGAAACTAGCCAACAGGCTATCACCGCTCTCAGTGTAGGTACAAATGCTGTCTAAATTAGATACCAATGACTGACCAGGAACCATGCCTTACAAATTCATCATCAGTCAGAGCCGGGCCCAGGGAGCAGATGTATGGACATGGAGTGTCATAAACACATTGCACACGTTACCTATGGTGATGACATCTGGCATGACCTCCAGATTCCATACATCTGCCCCCCGGACCAGACACTGGGTGAAAACGTTCACAATTGACAGTCTATTGCAGCATCTTATGCCTCACAGTGAACCCTCTGAAACTATGTCCACTAAATGTACCTTCACATTAACCAGGATCAAAATAAGATTGTACATGCCTGTGGATGCTCAGATACTAATTATAGGTCATCCAACAGAATGTATCAGAAGAAACCAGGAGCAAATGGCAAGCCAAGAATTGTTTTAATAACTGAACCTTGTGGATTTTGTCTGGTCTTGGAAACCTCACATATTGTGCTGACACTCAGGTGAATGTAACAAAACACATCAAAACTGGAAGTCTTGGTCTAACGCCCCACGCCAGCTTCCTGACCTCACACACCTCACTCCCTCACCCGCCTCACTTCCTCTCACATTCACCAACCGACGAGAATCCACAAACTGAGTGAAACTTGGAACATAGAACAGTACAGCACAGTGCAGGCGCTTCATCTCTCAATGTTTTGGCAGCATTTTATCCTACTCTAAGATTAGACTAACATACATAACCTTCAATGTACTAACTTCCATGTGCCTATTCAAGAGTCTTCTTAAATATCTCTAATGTATCTGACTCGACTGGCGGTGCATTCCGCCCCCACCACTCTCTGTATAAAGAACCTATCACTGACAGCCCCCGAAACCTTTCTCCAATCACCTTAAAATTACGCCCCTTGTTGATAGCCACTTCTGCCATGGTAAAAGACTTTGGCTATCCAATCTATATATGTCTCTCAACATCTTGTACTCCCCTATCAAGTCACCTCTCATCCTTCTTCGCTCCAGAGAGAAATGCACCAGCTGCCTCAAACCTTCTCCCTAAGACGTGTCCTCCAGTCCTGGCAGCATCCTGGTAAATCTCCTCTACACACTGTCTGAGGCTTCCACATGTTTCCTATACTGAGGCAACCAGATCTGAACACAATACTCCTAGTGTGGTTGAGCCTCAGCTTTATTGACCTAAGCATTAACCTCGCCGCTCTTAAACACAATCCCCCATAATGAAAGCCAACACACCATACACCTCCTTAACAACCTTATCAACGTCGGTGGCAACACTGAGGAAACTATGGACATGGACCTCAAGATTCCTCTGTTGCTCCACACTGCCAAGAATTCTGCCTTTAACCCTGTATCCTGTATGCAAATGCAACCTTTCCAAATTAAATCAATTCACACTTTTAATGCTTAAATTCTATCTGCCACTTATCAGCCCAGCTCTGTATCCTGTCAATGTCCTGTTGCAAACTACAACAACCCACCACACTATCCACAACTCCATCAACTTTCATGTCATTTGCAAACTTTCTAACCCACCATTCGACTTCCTCATCAAAGTCATTTATAAAAATCACAAAGAGCACAGGCCACAGAACCGATCCCTGCGGAACGCTACTGCTCACTGAGCTCCAGGCTGAATACTTTCCATCTGCTGCCACCCTCTGTTTTCTATGGGCCAGCCATGCCCGTATCCAGAGTGCCACATTTCCCCGCGTCGCATGCCGCCTAAACCTTCTGAATAAGCCCACAACAGGGAACCTTATCAAACGCCTTCCAAAATCCGTGTTCACCACATCGACTGGTCTTTCTTCATCAACATGTTTTTTCAAATCTTCAAAGAATTCAATAAGGTTTGTGAGGCATGACCTGCTCTTCAAAAAGCCATGCTGACTACCTCTGATCATACTATGGTTTTTTTTTTAAGTAATTGTAAATCCTGTCTCTCAGAATCGTCTCCAATACTTTGCCCTCCACTGGTGTAAGACTGACTGTTCTATCATTCCCAGGGTTATTCCTATTCCCTTCCCTGAACAAGGGGATAACATTTTCCACTCCCCAAACATCTGGCACTACTCCAGTGAACAGTGAAGACGCATATATTATTACCAAAGTCACACCAGTCTCTTCCATCACCTCCTGGAGTAACCTTGTGTATACCCCATTTGGTCCAGGGGATTTATCCATCCTTATGCTTGTAATTCAATCAGTCTGTATTTCCCCTCAACCTGTCTCCACCCTGTCCAACCAATTGATTTACTTCTTTCGTTTTCAGTGCTATATACAGTGCTGCCTTGCTGAGCAAGTATGGTCCTGCAAATCACAGAATCAAAAAAAAAAAAGAAATGCACCAATGCATTCCTGATAAAGAACTATCGACTCTCCTGCTCCTCAGATGCTGCCTGACATGCTGTGCTTTTCCAGCACCACACTTTTCGACTCTGATCTCCATCAACAGCAGTCCTCACTTTCTCAATTACTGAGGGCTATCCCTCAGTAATTGAGGGGGGGGGGGGGATTAACCGTCAGAAACTCATTGTATGTGGAGCTGACTGCTCAGTTCTGGAAAGTTGTACTTGATGAATTCATTTAAAAAAAAATACAATTCAACAAATATTCATTCAGTCCCAGAGTTACAGTTTTGGTTCATGGTTTGGGCAGCCTGATAACAAATAGTGAATGATTGAGGAACTCCGATACACAGGGTATTACAGGTGTTATATTC
Organism: Chiloscyllium plagiosum; assembly: GCF_004010195.1. Classification (NCBI taxonomy): domain Eukaryota; kingdom Metazoa; phylum Chordata; class Chondrichthyes; order Orectolobiformes; family Hemiscylliidae; genus Chiloscyllium; species Chiloscyllium plagiosum. The sequence continues at coordinate 2,961 of NW_025191033.1, forward strand.
CAGCTTACATTAATGCTGGGAGTATTATCAGACAGAGTGTTGTGACAACGGCATGAGTCGACATGTGGAGGTGGAATATTTTTGCCATCACAGAGACGTGTTTGAGGGAGGTCAGGGCTAACAACTCAGTATTCTGTTGTACTGGAATTATAGTCAGGACAGGAGAGGATGTTAAAGAGGAGGTGGTGTTGCATTATTAAAGAACAGTTACTGCAGTAAGGAGGGACAATATCTTGGACGTGTCTTCAAATGAGGAATTATGGGTCGAGGTGAGGTTCCAAACGATGACAGGCACACTGCTGGGGATATTTTATAGAACCCCAGAAAGATGAAAATGCAGGAGTAAATATATAACCAATTCACTGAGGTGTGTAAAAACCAATTCACTGAGGTGTGAAGTAAACCAGGCTGAAGATGTTATAGAGATAGGAAAGCAAAGCTGGAGATGTTACAGGGAGAGAGGAACGCAAAGCTGGAGATGCTACAGAGAGAGGAAAACAAGGC
>NW_025191034.1:0-3465 GCF_004010195.1 Chiloscyllium plagiosum
GTAACTGCTCCTGGATTACAGATCAATGCACTGTGGTGGGGTACACAGGCCTACATGGTGGGTGGAGTAACTGCTCCTAGTTTACAGATCAATGGACTGGGGTGGTGTGCACAGTCCTACACGCGGGGAGAGTGTATCTTCCCCTGGTTAACAGATCAATGCACTGGGGCGGGGTACACAGTCCTACATGCTGGGAGTGTATCTGCTTATGTTTTTAAGATCAATGCACTGCGTTGTTGTCCACAGTCCTATATGCTGGGAGGGTAACTGCCCCTGATTTACAGATCAATGCACTGGGGTTGTGTACACAGTCCTACATGCTGGGCGGGTAACTGCTCCTGGTTTACAGATCAATGCACTGTTTTGGGGTGCATAGTCCTACATGCTGGGAGGGTAACTATTCCAGGTTGACAGATCAATGCACTGGGGTGGTGTACACAGTCCTCCATGCTGGGGGATAACTGTACCTGGTTTACAGTTCATTGCACTGGGTTGGTGTACATAGTCCTAGACGGTAGGAGGGTAAATGTTCCTGGGTTACAGATCAAGGCACTGGGGTGTGGTACACTGTCCAACATGCTGCGAGGGTAACTGCTTCTGGTTTACAGATCAATGCACTGGGGTGGTGAACACGGTGCTACATGCTGGGAGAGTAACTATTCCTGATTTACAAATCAATGCACTGTGGTGGGGTACACAGTCCTGCATGCTTGGTGGAGTAACAGCTCCTGGTTTACAGATCAATGCAGTGGGGTGGTGTACACAATCCAAAAACTGGGAGGGTAACTGCTCCTAGTTTACAGATCAATGCACTCGGGTGGTGTGCACAGTCCTACATGCTGGGAGGGTAACTGCTCCTGATTTACAGATCAATGCACTGGGCTGGGGTACATAGTCCTACATGCTGGGTGGAGTAACGGCTCCTAATTTACAGATCAATGCACTTGGGTGGTGTGCACAGTCCTACATGCGGGGAGGGTAACTGCTCCTGGATTACAGATCAACGCACTGGGGTGGAGTACACAGTCCTACATGCTTGGAAGGTTTTCTCTCCTGGTTTACAAATCAATGCACTGTGGTGGGGTATACAGTCCTACATGCTGGGTGGAGTAACTGCTCCTAGTTTACAGATCAATGCACTGGGGTGGTGTACACAGTCCTACATGCTGGGGGGGGGTAACTGCTCCTGGTTTACAGATCAATGCACTGTTATGGGGTACATAGTCCTACATGCGGGGAGGGTATCTATTCCAGGTTGACCGATCAATGCACTGGGGTGGGGAACACAGTTCTACATTCTGGAAGGTGACTATTCCTGATTTACAGATCAATGCACTGGGGCGGTGTACACAGTCCTCCATGCTGGGGGATAACTGCTCCTGGTTTACAGTTCATTGCACTTGGTTTGTGTACACAGTCCTAGACGGTAGGAGGGTAAATGCACCAGGTGCACAGATCAGTGCATTGGGGTGAGGAACACAGTCCTACATTCTGGGGAGGTAACTGCTCCTGTTTTTCAGATCAATGCACTGGGGTGGTCTACACAGTCCCACATGCTGGGAGGGTAACTGCTCCTGGTTTACAGATCAATGCACTGGGGTGGTGTACACAGTCGTACATACCGAGTGGGGAACGGGTCCTGATTTACAGATCAAAACATTGGGGTGGGGTACACAGGCCGACATGCTGCGAGGGTAACTGCTCCTTGTTTACAGATCAATTCACTGGGGTGGTGTACGCAGTCCTACATGCTGGGAGGGTAACTGTTCCTGGTTGAGAGCTCAATGTACTGGGGTGGGTTACACAGTCCTACATGCTGGGGGATAACTGCTCCTGGTTTACAGTTCAATGCACTGGGGTGGGGAATACAGTCCTAGGCGGTAGGAGGGTAAATGCACCAGGTGCACAGATCAGTGCATTGGGGTGGGGAACACAGTCCTACATTCTGGGTAGGTAACTGCTCCAGGGTTACAGATCATTGCACTGGGGTGGGGTACACAGTCCTACATTCTGGCAGGTAACTGCTCCTGTTTTCCAGATCAATGCACTGGGGTGGTCTACACAGTCCTACATGCTGGGAGGGTAACTGCTCCTGGTTTACAGATCAATGCAGTGGCTTGTGTTCACAGTCCTACATGCTGGGAGGGTAACTGTTCCTGGATTACAGATCAATGCACTGGGGTGGGGTACACAGCCCTACATGCTTGGATAGTATCTGCTCCTGGTTTACAAATCAATGCACTGTGGTGGGGTGCACAGTCCTACATGTTGGGTGGAGTAACTGCTTCTAGTTCACAGATCAATGCACTGGGGTGGTGTGCACAGTCCTACATGCGGGGAGGGTGTAACTTCTCCTGGTTAACAGATAAATGCACTGGGGTGGGGTACATAGTCCTACATGCTGGGAGGGTATCTGCTTCTGGTTTTATGATCAATGCACTACGTTGTTGTGCACAGTGCTACATGCAGGGCGGGTAACTGCTCCTGGTTGATAGATCAATGCACTATTATGGAGTACATAGTCCTACATGCAGGGCGGGTAACTGCTCCTGGTTTATAGGTCAATGCACTGGGGTGGTGTACACAGTCCTAGACGGTAGGAGGGTAAATGCTCCAGGTGCACAGATCAGTGCATTGGGGTGGGGAACACAGTCCTACATTCTGGGTAGGTAACTGCTCCAGGGTTACAGATCATTGCACTGGGGTGGGGTACACAGTCGTACATTCTTGGTGGGGAACTGTTCCTGGTTTACAGATCATTGCACTGGGATGTTGTACACATTCCCACATTCTCGGGGGGTAACTGTTCTTGGTTTACAGATCAACGCACTGGGATGGTGTACACAGTCCGACATGCTGGGAGGGTAACTGCAGCTGGTTTTCAGATCAATGCACTGGGGTGTTGTATACAGTCCTGCAAGCTGGGAGGGTAACTGCTCATAGGTTACAGATCAAGGCACTGGGGTGGGGTACACTGTCCATCATGCTGCGAGGGTAACTGCTCCTGGTTTACACGTCAATGCACAGGGGTGGTGTACACAGGCCTACATGCTGGGAGGGTTACTGCTCCTTGTTTACAGGTAAATGCACTGGGGTGGTGTACACAGTCCTACATGCTGGGAGGGTAACTGTTCCTGGTTGACAGCTCAATGCACTGGGGTGGGCTACACAGTCCTACATGCTGGGGGATAACTGCTCCTGGTTTACAGTTCAATGCACTGGGTTGGTGTACACAGTCCTAGGCGGTAGGAGGGTAAATGCTCCAGGTGCACAGATCAGTGCATTTTGGTGGGGAACACGGTCCTACATTCTGGGTAGGTAACTGCTCCAGAGTTACAGGTCATTGCACTGGGGTGGGGTACACAGTCGTACATTCTTGGTGGGGAATTGTTCCTGGTTCACAGATCAATGCAGAGAGGTAATGTACACAACCCGAAATGCTGAGAGGTAACTGCTGCTCGTTTT